>NC_142930.1:152535128-152572628 GCF_046866305.1 Octopus bimaculoides | reverse complement strand
GAAAATAAAAATTATTTTGTTCACAAAATTTAATTAAAAGAAAAAAAATGTATGAAGTTAACAAAAACAGATAGTGTGTTATTTTTATTCCTTCTACCTATCTACGTTGTTTAGAAAAGAAAAAAGTAATTTAAAAAAAATTATTTACTTTGTTTAAAAGAAATTATTTACTAATTTGCATGCGCACACATGTATTCATTTGCACGCGCGCTCGCGCGCACTTTTCGTAGGATCGACCACTCACGACTAGCTAGCGCGGACGCGCGACTGCGCGTTCGGGTCCGCTCTGCTTGAGTAGTACCATTTGGCTGCTATTTCTAACCATTTGATCGATGATTTAGACAGTGTCATGTGACAACTTGCTGTGGCTGCCTCCTGGACACTAGCAGCGGGAAATTTAGACAGTGTCACGTGACAACTTGCTGGGGCAGCCTGCTGGAGCCTAGCAGCAGGTATAAAAAAGGGGAATTTGACAAGACAGTCAGTCGGATGCTGACACTCGTTGATGCTGCATCGAAGAGGCCAGGGAATAGAAGAAAGAAGACATGCAGCCAACACTAGAGCTGAAGACACCTCCGAAAGTGGGGGCCCGCCACGTCAAAACGGTAGAGGAGTAGGGGCCGAAACCGGACGTGGTTCCTCCTGATGATGTCTTGAGCTAACTGGATCCTATAAAGGAACTGTTGTGGTAGCAGACCACGAAACATAGTTGAAATTCCTGGATCGAATTTTGTATTTGGCACTCGTGTGAGTTTTTAACTTCTACAATGAAAAATGACAGATTTGTGAGACATTGTGAGAGAGAGGAAAATTAAATAGAAAGCTATAAAAAAAAAAAATCGACATTGCACATTTACTTCCCTTTGTACGATATTGCAGTACTAATGGAAGTAAATCTGTAACGTTGGCTTCAGAAGTCTTTACGTTTACAAGGAAAGGTAATTCACTTTGCAGTCCCAAATATCATGATCATTTGAAGTGTATGAATTAAAGATTTGCATTATTTCCCCAAGAACCCAAGTTCACTCATACTTTGCTTCAGACGGGTTTGTATCCCATTACTCCAATAATAATAAGTATGAAGCTGAAAGTGTATCCTTGGGTACTGGATTTGCAAAATTCTTATCAATGGTCCATAGATGTCCCCTTTCTCTTCTAACCACATTGGTGTCTAGAGGACAGCTGATTTTCCACAATAAAATATCTTTTTCTTAAGGCTCCCCCTCACAACAATTGGTGGCTGTTTTAATGTCTAAGTTCCAGCAATATTCTTTTAACCCATCAGTCTCAACGTAGTTAATTTCGTCCAAAAAGTGTTTTCTTTTTTGTTATACTATTCCAGGCTGTTCTGACCACCGCGTCGTGCCTCGTAGAAAGATAATATCGGTACTAATAAAGCAGCGCTTCCGCGCTAGCTAGTCGTGAGTGGTCGATCCTAACCCTAACCCTAACCCTAAACACGTATTCATTTGCACACGCGGGTTAGGGATAGGGTTAGGGTTAGGATCGACCACTCAAGACTAGCTAGCGCGACTGCGCGTTCGGGTCCGCGCTGCTTTAGTAGTACCGATAATATCTGGAAGATATTTTCTCACAGCTGGCAAGAACGTGGTCGATGTCTTCAGTCTTGGCCTTGTACAGCCCACATGTGGGCGTTCGCGCGCGTATGTATGTATGTTAGGAAATGTCTTGAAGGATTTATTCTAGTCAGCTTGGGCGATGCACTGCCAGAAACATTAGAGAGTTGGATAGGATGCTATACAAGATATGTTACAGCTCTTTGTTTTCTGGGTTCAAATTCCACCATGGCCTAACTTAAATAGGCGATTTAATCAAGATTCCACTCTGTTACAAGCATTCAGACCAGGTTTCTAGTTTTCAAATAACAATGTGACAGTCAACCCATTCAATTTTCCCCTAAAGCAGAGCAGGCATGGCTGTGTGGTAAGAAGTTACCTTCCCAACCACATGGTTCTAGGTTCAGTTCCACTGCAAGGCACCTTGGGTAAGAACCTTCTTATTTCTTTATTGCCCACAAGGGGCTAAACATAGAGGAGACAAACAAGGAGAGACAAAACTGGTACTTATTTAATCGACCCCGAAAGAATGAAAGGCAACGTCGACCTCGGCGGAATTTGAACTCAGAACGTAACGGCAGACAAAATACCGCTAAGCATTTCGGCCGGCGTGCTAACGTTTCTGCCAGCTCGCCGCCTTGGGTAAGAATCTTCTATAATAGCCTCGTGCCAACCAGAGCATTATAAGTGAATTTGGTCGATTGGAGCTGAAAGAAACCTATCGAATGTGTGAGTGGGTGCACAGATGTAATTAATACCATTTCTGGAAGCAACGCTAAGGAAGACAGGCTTTGTGAAATAAATTATTTCCCTTCAATACACACATATGCGCGCACAGCTCGAAATAATGTGCAGCCAAGGGAAGTAAATTAGTAATGTTTTTAACTATAGATGACAAAAGCAATTTCGATTCACTTTTTTAAAAATATTTTTCACTTCAAAATTGATAAAAATTGACATGTTGCCATAAATTAAAATTGAACCAAACAAATTGAAAGCTGAAACTAGAATTTAAAAATTCATATTTATTTATTCAGGTCAGTCATCGGTTGTGTATTCTAAACTATGAATACTATATATATAGATTAATGTGGTAGCAAAGTAGGTAATAAAAGGGAGAATGATTTAGTGATTCTGTGTGAAATAATCTGGAAATTGATTGATAGCTGTTGTAGCAATGGCAACAACAAATTCAAATAAACAATTTTGAGGCATATCAAGTATTTTTACACCAAGTACACTGAACTTCTGGGAACATAATGTACTTTTTACCGTGTGTACCATATGGCAATCAGTGTGATGTCATATCCACCTTGCTACAGTAGGTCCATCATAGGTTATAGCAATCCTGTCTGAGTCATTAATCTCACAACAACAAACTATTAAAAGCATCAAATAGTGCACTTTACATCATCAAAACCTGCACAGATCACCTACATAAGGAAACAAAAGTACTTAAAATTAGTGACCTTCCAGACATGCAAGGTGTATGTTTTGTTATACACTAAACCCTGATCCTCACAGTTCCTGTCATGATACAGGAGCAATTACTCAAACATATTTACAATCTATGTATCTACTGTGGACATTTTGTTGTGTGGTTTCTTATTCATGTAAGGAATATTAGCTGCAAAAATTTAGGCTCATAGTCAGAGAGAGATTTATAGTCTGACTGTTTCATGAACCCATGAACAATTAAGCAGCATCCTTTAAAAATCATTTGGAACTAAGAGAGATGGTTATTTTAATCTTAATATCTTTATTTCACTGTTCAGACAATTTATGGCTGTAAGATATGTAGGTTGTGTTAGTTGGAAACGTGGACTTAATAGTTGTTAGCACTCCGTCGCTTACGACGTCGAGGGTTCCAGTTGATCCGATCAACGGAACAGCCTGCTCGTGAAATTAACGTGCAAGTGGCTGAGCACTCCACAGACACATATACCCTTAACGTAGTTCTCGGGGATATTCAGCGTGACACAGAGTGTGACATGGCTGACCCTTTGAAGTACAGGCACAACAGAAACAGGAAGAAAGAGTGAGAGAAAGTTGTGGTGAAAGAGTACAGCAAGGTTCGGAACCTTGTGGAACTTTAGGTATTTTCGCTCAATAAACACTCACAACGCCCGGTCTGGGAATCGAAACCGCGAGTCCGCTGCCCTAACCACTCGGCCATTGCGCCTCCCTACTTAATAGTACATTTATATATAATATGTATAGTTGGATGAGATTTTGTAAGGTGTACGTATCACCTTCCACTCTTGATATATTGATAAGTTGTAACATAACAGAGGTTATGGAAACTAATGTGGAAGCATTAAGTAATCACTCAACTTGTTGAGTGTAGCAACCAAAATCACTCAAACATTGCCTGAATCCATTCAAAAATTACTTCCTTCCTTCATCAAAATGTAAAGCACAAGTTTACAGACTGGGACACTCACATCTAATTTGGTGGTTAATGTGAAGTTCCAGGGCCAAATCTTATGACCAGGAAAAGGAAGGAAGCAATCATTATCATCATCACTAACACCAATTTTGTAAACTGGACAATTCAGTGTTGTTTATTTCTTGGTATTTGTCTCAGCTTTCTTATGTCATGGGTAACCATCTTACATCATTCCTGCACTTCTCCCTTGATGATGTTTTAATATATTTTCTCTTACTTTTCCAGGTGAATTGAAGGATCCGAGCCGGTCTATTCCAAATGGGACATTAGCAGCCATGGCATACACCTTTATAACATACATCATACTTTCTTTTCTTATTGCTGCATCTTGTGACAGGTTTGTGTGTTTCATCTCTTACTAGGTGACATAGTCGTGCGTCTCTTGCTACAACAGACTTACGAAACATTTGCATGTCTTACTGTGACAGTTACCTGTTTGTATGAATATAATGTGTGTGTGCATGTGTATGTAGATAGATAGGCAAGAAAACATTACCTCACATGGAAACAGGTGAGGGTTGACAACAGGAAGGGCATCCAGCTGTAGAAAACCTGCCACTCTGATAGTGCTGCACATATGTATATACATTTTTGTAGGTGCAGGCATTGCTGTGTGGGTAAGAAATTTGCTTCCCAAAACCACATGATTTCGGGTTTAGTCCCACTGCACAGCACCTTAGGCAAGTGTCTTCTAGGCCAACCAAAGCCTTGTGAATGAATTTATATATATACTCACTATTTATGAGAAAAATTCTTTACTAGTCTATATTATCATTACTGTGTGATGAATGGTAATATGAAACTCTGAGTAACAGTTTGTGAAATATTTTGGCTTTAATAAAATAGTGTGTATGTGTGTATATATATATATATATATATATATATATATATATATACACACACACACACACATACACCAGTGCTGGTTCCACATAAAAAGCAAGCACCCATTACACTCTGTGGAGTGGTTGGTATTAGAAAGAGCTTCCAGCTATAGAAACCATGCCAGAGCAGAAAATGGAGTTTGGTACAATCCCTGACCTTACCAGCTTCGTTCAGACTGTCCAACCCATGCTAGCATGGAAAATGGACTTTAAATGATGATGATGACATACATGTTGTTTTATATCAAATGTAGAAAAAAGAATGCTTAATGTGTGTTGTAGAGGATATGAGCATGTTTTTTTTTTTTTGAAACCGTGACTCAAAGTGTCTTGTGATTCAAGTTTCATGCCAGTACATTTATTTATCTGTCTTTCCAGATTCCTGCTTGTGAATGACTATGTGTTCCTTCAAGATATAAACATATGGAAGCCATTTGTTGTGATAGGAATATTTGCCGTAACATTTTCATCAGCGCTTGGAAATCTAATTGGTGGTTCCCGTGTCTTAGAAAGATTAGCTAATGATCATCTGTTCTGTAAGTTATTCAGTTTGTTTCCTTCTCTTTTGTTTTCTTTTTCATTTTTAATTATTTATAATCTCAACATCAGCTAATTGCTAAATATTACTTTTTACTCTTTTAATTTATTACTTGAAACAATCCTCATCAGTGTTAGAAGCATTTGATGAATTAAGATTGATTGTGGTGGTTTGAGTTTGAGGATTACATTGTGTGATGTCTGTTTTGGTACCTTTCCCAACTCCAGCCAGTTTACAGTGTGTATTGGGAGCTTTTTTCATGGCACCAATACTTGTGAGATTGCAACACACCTTGCAGCATTAAGATTCCCCTTTTCCGAATTAAAGGGGCTATAGTAAAGAGAGAGGCAGTTTTATGCTAGGAGATGAAGAGGTTGAAGTATGAGAGAAGGGGCCAGAGCAGAACAAATTTCTAGTTGTAGAAGAGCTACATGGCTTATCATATTTAAGAAGAGAGGGTGGGAGTGACTGCGGCAGAGCTGGAAAGAGATATGAATGGTAGTGATGAGGTGTCGGGGTGGACCCTCAATGTATGAGGTGAGTAGAAGTGAGTTGGGATAGGAGAACAGGGAGTGCGAGTGGGTAGAGGTTGCAAGAGTGTATGGTAAAGGTAAAGGTAAACTTACCATCTCAAGTCATACCGACTCATAAGGGTCAGTTTTTCGGTTTCATGGTGTATATATTCCCTGCCTGGACAGGACACCAGGATTACTCATTTTTGCCAGCTGAGTGGACTGGAGCAACATGAAATGGAGTGTTTTGCTCAAGAACGCAATGCGTCACCCGAGTCCAACACCCTAACCACTAAGCCATGTGCCTCCACATAAGAGTGTATGAGAGAGTGCGTGATGGTTATAGATGGGAAACGGGTGAATGGAGTGAGAATGATGAATGTAGAACATGTTTTTAAATGATTTTTTTTTTGTGTTATTTTACAGGGTTTGTTTTGAGCCCAGCTACAATTACATCACGTAATGGAAACCCTTTTGTTGCTGTCCTCATCACTTGGCTCTTTGCTCAGGTACAAAACATTTGTCGCTCATAACATTTTCTCTCCTAGTCTAAGCCATATACATCATAAAGCATCAAAGACACTGCTACTCTGATTGACTGTATATATCTTGAAAAACTCCACCAATTTTAATTCTTTGGATACTGACCCACCAGAGACTGCCCCTGGTTCTACAATACAATCATACTGTCTTAAAATAATCTAAATTAAAACTTTCCATCATAATTTTATGTTAATAATGACAAAGTTATTTTTGTCAAATTATCAAATTTTTTCAAATTTAATTTAAACAGAGGCAGTGTATTTCAACAGAAATATCATTACTGAAGAATTAACCCTTTAACATACAAATGACTCTTTCAAATGTAATGCATATTTATTCACATCACTTTGAATTGATCATGCATTATCTTGTAGATTCAAGATTCTGATGATATGATTCTTTATTTTTAGAATGACCATGTTGAGTAGGTGTGAGGGGCCAGATCTGGCCAGTTCAAACATAAAACAGGTAGAATATTTGGGGCCAGATATAGTCAGTACAAATGCTAAAGGATTAAACAGTTTAATACTGATGTGATTTTTTTTCCTAAAACACTGAATTACAACTTTTATTTTTCTCATTCTTTTCAGCTTGTTCTCCTTATTGGTTCCCTCAATGCCATTGCCCCTTTTACCTCAGTCTGCTTCTTGCTGTCCTATGCCTCTACCAATCTTGCTTGCCTTGGTCTTGAAGTAGCTTCTGCTCCAAATTTCAGGTAAACTTTCACTTTAAAACAAATTTTCTTTCATATTTATATTTGATGTTTTCTCTAATTTTATGTTTCACAGTGCATCGTTTGAGATTATGGGACTGAGTTTCATGGTACACTGTGAGATTGTGGGACTGATTTTCAAAGCCTGACTTTTGACAAGTTCTTTAAGATATTTTTGAAAAATCAAAATAAAACAAAAATAAACCTTTTTAATGCCAAAATAAATTAAATACTAAACTGACTCCAGTACAGATGAAGAGTCAAATAGAGTCTTAGTTCATGAAAAAGTTTTTTTTTTAAATGGTGAAATATATTTCTCTGTATGACTGGCACCCGTGCCAGTGGAGTGCTAAGAGCACCATCCGAGCATGATTGCTGCCAGAGCAGCTGACTGGCTTCCGTGCTGGTGGCACATAAAAAGCACCATTCGAACATGATCGTTACCAGCATCACCTTACTAGCACTTGTGCCAGTGGCACGTGAAAAAACATTCGAGCAAAGTCTTTGCCAGTGCCACTGGACTGGCTCCTGTACAGGCGGCACGTAAAAAACACCACTTGAGCGTGGCTGTTGCCAGTACTGCCTGACTGGCCCTCATGCCGGTGGCACGTAAAAGCACTCACTACACTCTCGGAGTGGTTGGTGTTAGGAAGGGCATCCAGCTGTAGAAACTCTACCAAATCAGATTGGAGCCTGGTGCAGCCATCTGGTTCGCCAGTCCTCAGTCAAATTGTCCAACCCATACTAGCATGGAAAGCGGACGTTAAACGATGATGATGTATGATGGCCTCTCCTATCGTAAGCAACAGATGATAGTTCTGCAATTTCTTGCTGAACAACCTGCACAAATGATTTGTTTATTGTGATCAAATGTTTGTGCTGTACATTAGCTCACTTCCCTCTATCAAATCAGCATTGCCTGTAAAAGTGTATGGTGTACCACATATCAGATGTCAAAGTGATTGTAGAGCAACATGAAATTATGTGTTTTGCTCAAAAACACAACACACCACTCAGTCCAGTAATTGAAACCACAATCTCACACTCATGAGATCCCTAAACACTAGGCTATGCTCCTTCATTCTTCTATAGTGTAATACCATTTACACCCAGAATGTATTATAGGAATATAAAGCAACCTAGTTTATCAATTTTAGAAGAATGAAAGGTAAAATTGACCTCAGCAGGATTTGAATTCAGAATGTAAGGAGTCATGAAAAACTGCATAGCATGTTTACCAAGAATTATAATTTTGTCTATTTACTGCATCAACATCCTCTTCATCAGTTCTTCTGTTAATTCCAATGGTTGCTAGATCACTCTATTTAGGGCATAAGATCTATTCTAGTTCTTATGAATAGTTGAGCTGAATAATGTTGAAGTATATTTGAAACTAAAATGTTTTAAATTGTATAAAATTGTTTTTTTTTTCTTTTATTGTAGGCCTACTTTCAAATATTTCTCCTGGCATACATCGCTCCTGGGGCTCATTGGTTGTATCATTATGTCTTTTTATGTAAGCCCACTCTATGCATCAATCTCTGTGATAGTATTGCTCCTGCTTGTCATTCTGCTGCATATCCGTTCGCTGCCTTCATCTTGGGGTTCCATTAGCCAAGCATTGATCTTCCATCAAGTTCGAAAATATCTCTTAATGTTAGACACTCGCAAAGATCACGTGAAGTACTGGCGTCCACAGATTCTTCTCATGGTGGCTCACCCATGTCAGTCCTGTGAACTCATGGACTTTATAAATGATCTGAAGAAAGGTGGGCTTTATATTATTGGCCACGTCAAAATAGGTACTTTGAACAAACATTTGTCTGATCCCATCCAAGATGACTATTCCAAATGGCTAAGCTTAATCGACTATCTCAAAATTAAAGCTTTCCCTGAAGTTACCATGGCATCTAGTGTCTCCGAAGGTTTGATTCATCTTGCTAGAATTTCAGGTCTTGGGGGAATGAAACCAAATACAGTGTGTTTTGGATTTTATGATGATGCAACTCCTGTTGATAGTTTCATGAAAACTAGAATTCGTCATGGAACTGTTGTTAACTCAGTCGAAGATGGATCTTCTGAAAATATTAGTGAGCGTTTTGGTGCAGTTCGGTCGGACAAAGACCCTCATAGTGTACAATCTTCTGAAGAGTTTGTTGGATTCATACGAGATTGTTTGAAAATGCAGAAAAACGTTTGTATTTGTCGCCATTTCAATCAGCTTGACAAAAATTCCATTCTGTCTTCAAAATCTGAGCATTTCATTGATGTCTGGCCATTGAACTTTTTCCAACCAGAAACTTCAAATTACTTTGACGTAACTTGTCTTTATATGCTTCAGCTGGCTTGTATTCTGCATATGGTTCCCAAATGGAAAAAGCATACCACTCTAAGAGTGTTTCTCTGTGTTGACACTGTAAACGACAATACTTTGCAGAAAGAGAAAAAATTGGATGATTTCTTACGACAACTTCGTATCTTGGCTCGGATCAAAATAGTTCCATGGGATCAGATTCTGACATACTACCGTGCCAATGAGGACCAACATGAATCTTCTGAAGAAATGATGCAGAAGTTCTATTCTCTAGGTGATTCTACTCTGAAGATGATTAACCAATTAATTGTGGACCATTCTCGTGCCACAGCAATCAGCTTTATATATCTACCACTTGCACCCAGTGACATCTCAAAGTATGAGAAATATTTACACCAACTTACTGTATTGTCAAACAGCCTTCCTCCAACTATGTTCGTGCATGGACTCCACCCTGTTACATCAACCACTCTGTAATCTTATGACAATGCTAATTAACAATGCTAATTACTAAAGTCTTGTTTTGTATCTCAGTGATATCCAAAAACCAATGGAACAACTATGACCATCAAAACATTCTCTAAAAATATGTGAATGCATCTGTGTCTGCATGTATGTGTGTTTGTATATATATATATATATATACACACATGCATATATATATATATATATATATATATATATATATATATATATATATATATATATATATATATATATATATATATATACATATATATATATATGAATGTATAAATATATGTGTGTCCTTGTGTTTATGTTTCTTTGTAGTTATATGTTTATGTTTATATGTGTGTTTGTATAGTGTTGTTTACATTTTTTTTTACTTAATATAACCTCCCGGTAGATCAAGCCCATAACCTAGTATCAATTCCTGGTTGTGACCATTTTTTTGTTATACATTACAAATACTCTTAAAAGAAAATCATGACTGTCACGCAATCTCATCTTCCCTTCCCCCATAAATCTGAGCCCTTGTGCCTAGGTAAGGAATTCCGGATCTTGTTCAAAACGGGGGCACCTGTATTTTCTTAACGAAACACTTTGAAACTTGGGACACTGGTAGAATGTGTCATATAAAACATCTTTTTCTCTTAGTCTTCTTAACAAAAAAACGTACATCGTAAGTTATTTCATGTTAAAGTTGTCGTATTTCTGTAATTTCAACCAATGACTGATGTCCATTCAGCCGCAAAAATTAAGTGCTGACTATGTAAACAAACGATTCGCGGCAATGATAAAATTATTATTTCCTTGTCAAAAAATGGCTGAAGCATATTGGCAGTAGCTAATAAACCTTTCTATTATAGGCACAAGGCATGGTTTTTGAGGGAAGGAGCAAGTCGGTTAGGGAAAACAAACACATGTGTGTTGCCTCTGCAAAATGTCAGAAGTAATGGAGATTAAATACGCTTTACACCGCTTAGGAGTAACTGTAAACAGCTGAATACTTGTCAGTGATTGGTTGAAATTATCGAAATAAGACAATTTTTTACATGAAATAAATCCGAATACAAAAATATTTTTCTGTTCTATAACACAAAATAGATAAGTATACGAAGTTTGAAAGTCTTTCGGTACCAAAAATACTACATAAAACATTAATGAAAACTGGTGCCCCCGTTTTGAACAAGATCTGGAATTCCTGTTTCTTAACTTTTAACTGATATGTAATAATGTGTGTGTGTGTGTATTTGGCTTGTTATTTCTTAATTGTTTATCCTGTTTTTTTTTTTTTAATTACAACTTAGCTTTATTTCTTCACTTAAACTGGAAAGGCTTTAAACAATATTCTTATGAAAATAACAAATGTTATTATTATTATTAGTATTATTATTCTGAGCTCAAATTCTTCCTAGGTCAAACTTTGTCTTTCATCCTTTCGGGGTTGATAAAATAAGTACCAGTTGAGCACTGGGGGTTGATGTAATCAACTTCGTCCCTTCCCCAAACCTGCTGGCTTTGTGCCAAAATTTGAAATCATTATTATTATGATTATTATTTAAGGTGGTGAGCTGGCAGAACCATTACCACACTGGACAAAATGCTTAGTACCATTTCTTCCAGCTTGATGTTAGTTCAAGTTCTGCTATGGTCTGCTTTGCCTTTTATCCTTTTGGGGTTGATAAAATAAAGTACTAGTCATATACTATGGTTGATGTAATCAACTAGCTCCCTCCCTCCATATTTCAGGCCTTGAGCCCTATCATAGAAAAGATTATTATTATTATGATGGTTGTCCATGTACAGTGTTATTTTTGTTGATCCACGGCAGATGTTTTCACATTCCTTGATAGATGATAACTTTGTCTTACATGGTGTTATCTATGTAATACTGACCATTGTCCACGTCTAACTGACTTGCTACAAAGTGAGGATTAATTTTATGCATGCCTCTATGTTTGTAGGCATATTTTTGTAAAAACAAAAAAGCTTGATGATGTACATACATAGTCTCACACTTATATATATATAAATATATATATGTGTATGTGTGTATATATATATATATATATATATATATATATATATATATATATATGTGTGTGTGTGTGTGTATACAAAAAATTACTGCATGAAAATGATTCTGTATTGGATTGAGCTACAGTAGGTGTTCGTCATTAAAAATGCTTTTTCTCAGTTTTTAATATAAAATAGATTTTTTTTAAATGTCGTTGCAAATGAATGATAAATATATTTGAATGGATTAATAATGAATACATTCCAAAAATCTTTAAACATTTGTTTCGAAATTGTTATTTTAATGTAAGATCTAAGTTTATAAAAATAATAATAACAATAATAATAATAATAATAATAATAATAATAAACCCCATAACACAACAAACTGATGCAGTACCCTAACAGGAAGAGTTTATCCTCCTCCAATCCCCACAAAAATAAGAACAAAATGCTGCACACACCTCAGGCACACAGGTGCATCAGGTGATGCAGTTGAAACTCTCATGAAACTACTGAATAAGAATAATAATAATGATAATAATACACAATGAAAACACTTAGAAGATTTTACTCTTTGAGAAATTTGTTTTTTAAATTAGCTGCTGCAACGAAAGTAGTTTCTAGATTTTAAGCACCTTCAGATGTTAGCACATTTTGTTTAGATCCTCATGTACAAAGATGTTTGAAGAATTTTTATTCAAGTTGAATAAATTTATCATGTTCACTGACTGGGAATCCATTTCCATAACCCATTTAAATTAGTCATACCATTTTTCATCCCCATGTTGATTTTTTCATAAATTCATTGGAGAGATTTGCTTGCCTTCAAACCCCTCTATATGTGATTCAATCAATGGCATAGCACTCAAATACTGAAACATGGTTTTGCTGAGCATAACCTAGACCTCATTTTATAAAACAAATGTCATATGATCTAAAACACTATGTAGTAAGTTCATAGACAGTACATATGTGTGAAATGTAGGACGCTAGAGATGTAGAGAAACCCTTTGGCACTCACATTATTCTGTCAAAAGTAATGCATATTTATTCATATTCTTTTGAATTAATCATGCATTATCTTATAGCTTTGAGATTTCAATGATGTGATTGTTTATTTTCAGAATGACATTGTATGGTACGTGTGAGAGGCTGGATCTAACCATTTTGAACATAGAGCAGGTAGACTATTTGGGCCCCTGGTATGACCTGTTTAAATGGTAAAGGGTTAATAATAGCTCATATTGAATACATTATTGTAAATTCTATATATTCATCAATATTATCAAAATTCAAAAATATTTACCGACAATGTATTTTATAACATCACTGATTCTTGTATGAAGAGCTACACTAACTGTAATATAGCATAAACTGTTTGGACAATATACTAAATCTCAGAGTAGTATCTAACATTAATTGTTACCTGCATGTACATAGTATATAGTTATACAGTTTAGTTTACAGCTTACCTCAAGAAAATACAAAACACAATAAAAAGAGCCCAGCTAGTTGTAAAAAGGATTTGATATTTGATGCTGTCTTATGGCATGGGTACGCTGGGCTGTTGCCTATGAGTCCTCACAAGTCTCAGTGACCAGTTACGATCTATGTATGTTGTGGCTTGCTGTCAATCAATAAATACTCTAGGGCCTAGTACATTGATATGGCCCAGGACCTATAATGCTGCTGAGACAGCCTTTATTTAATGCTTTCTAAATACCACATGTGATTAAAAATAGGTAAATATATTTTCTATATTCATATAGAGTACTTTGTAAATTAGTGTAGAAATTAAATACTGCTAATAGTATCAGCACTAATTGGGAGATTGTAGTATATTTATTATTGTTGTTGTTGTTGTTGTTATTTGGCAAACCTTGTCCAAGGATCTTTATTGTGAGCATGCTGTTCTAAAATCATTACTCAAACACATGCCTGTTTGTATGTATTTATGTGTGTATATGTATATATTATATATCCGTGTGTATATTGATATGTATATATTATGTATATTTGATATGTATATGATATGTATATATATTATGTATCTTTGTGTGTGTATATATAAACTGGTGGCCCCAGCATGGCCACAGCCTTAGGGCTGAAAAGTCTAAAAGAATAAAGGAAGATATATATATATACTCACACGCACACATTCACACATATGTATGTATATATGTGTGTGTGTGTGTGTGTATATAAACTGATGGTGCCCCAGCATGGCCACAGGCTTAGGGCTGAAAAATCTAAAAGAATAAAGGAAAATATATATATACGCACATACATTCACACATATGTATATATATACATGTGTGTGTACATATGTATATATATATATGTGTGTGTGTATGTATGTATATATATGTGTGTGTGTATATTTATATAATATATATATATATATATACCGCCTGACTGGCCTTTGTAGGGTTTTCGAGCGAGATCGTTGCCCTGGACTGGCTCTTGTGTGGGTGGCACATAAAAGACACCATTTCGAGCGTGGCCGTTTTCGTGCGGGTGACACGTAAAAGCACCCACTACACTCTCTGAGTGGTTGGCGTTAGGAAGGGCATCCAGCTGTAGAAACTCTGCCAGATCAGATTGGAGCCTGGTGTTGCCATCCGGTTTCACCAGTCCTCAGTCAAATCGTCCAACCCATGCTAGCATGGAAGGCGGACGTTAAACGATGATGATGATGATATAAATATATAACTTTACTTCTATGTACATTATAAATCTACACGAAGGGTTACTGCATTCCTGTGATTTCCGGTTCTTGGCAAAGTTTGCAAGTTCTCCTTAAACCCTGCTGCCAATAAATCATGAAGATAAAGCTGTTCATAAGTCGCACACACGTCCATTTAGTTCAGTTCTATGTTTAGACAAAATTTCCAAAGAAATGAAGAAAGAATAATCTAAAAGAAAAATTTAATTTTTACAAACGAAAAAAAAAAGAAAAAAAATTAAAAGAAAGTAAATAATTTATCTGAGTTACAGAAAAATGTTTTGAGGGGTGAAATTCTCAGAATGACTTTTCTCTTTGCTGTTTTATTTTTATTTTACTATTTTTGAAAACGTCTTTGTTTCTCTTTTTTGTTTTTCCTTTTAGAAAATAAAATGATTTATTATTATTGTTGTTGTTGTTGTTGTTGTTGTTGTTGTGGGCACATGGCCTAAGTGATTAGGGTGTTGCACTCAAGATCGCAAGATCATGGTTTCAATTCCTAGACCAGGCAGTGCATTGTGTTCTTGAGCAAAATACTTCGTCTCACATTGCTCAGTGATCACTTCAACACCTGAAACATGGTACACTATGCACCTGTTCAGGTAATGTCAATTGGAGTGGGGGGAGTGAGTTAATGTATGGCACATGCATTTGATCACTATAAACATATCATTTGTGCAGGTCATTCTGCAAAAACTGAGCACTCATATGTCATCTTCAACAGGTGAGTCCAACATTATTATTAGTAGTAGTATTATTATTAGTTCATATAAAGGACTGAAGTAACTCAGGAGAAATGTAATAGATAGATAGAAGAGTTCTTTACTTTTGTATACGATTGTATACTTTTAAATCGTATACAAAAGTAAAGAACTCTTCTATCTATTTTTATGGGTTTTTCCACGTGTAACCTTTCCTTTTTCGAAGCGCCTCCCCCTTTGGGAGTTCTACTTATTTATTTATCTATTTATTTATTATATCTTTCTCCGTTTTCTTCCTCTGTTTAGACGAACTTTCCTACCTTTTCGGACAAAACCTTTTGTAACCTTCGTCCTGTCTTTGTCCTTATATGTTCTTAATTGATATTAGCCCTTGTGGCCAATAAAATGAATTAATTATTATTATTATTAATAAGGTGGCGAGCTGGCAGACCTGTTAGTACCCTGGGCAGAATGCTGAGCGTCATTTCATCTGTCTGCACATTATAAGTTCAAATTTCGCCAAGGTTGACTTTGCCTTTCATCCTTTTGGGGTTGATAAAACAAGTACCAGTTGAGTACTGGGGTTGATGTAATCGACTTAGCACCTTCCCCGAAATTACTGGCCTTGAGCCAAAATTTGAAATCATTTATTATTATTCTAATTCAGTATTAATTTTAATGAATGGACATGACATATAATTACCAGTCAAGTACTGGGGTTGGTTCAATCGATTGTCGTCACACTCTAGACATATTTACTAAATCATACCAGGACTACAAGTTCTCGTCGAAGTCGGTGGGGGGAGGGGTACAACTCTGTAGTTATGCCTTTTTTTTGTAGTAATGATAAATGTTTATTTACAATACTAACACTATAACCACAACTTCCCCGATACGGTAAAACATCTACAAACACAGCATATGGTATTTGTCTTACGTCCCTACATCTTTATTTCAAATCCTTCAACAGATCGATGTACTATTCCACATTTCCTTTCAAAATGTATGGCCTTCTGTCTACATAGTAGTAGTGTCGTCGCATTTGTGGTTTCCTATTTTAAATTTTAAATTTTCTAGGAAGTAAAATGCTTGAAAACTAAGATATTGAACAATATAATTTAGTTTTATACATTGAAACTCGTGCAGAACTAAACATTTAATCGCTTAGACATGCTGTATGTAGTATCCCATATTTCAAAAACATAAAATCAGTTATCAGCTTGCTTGCTGCACAGTAGCTAATTTGTGGGTGTGTTCCCAATAAAACGTCATCTTAAAACATACACTACAAATGACGGGTTTCCGCCGCGAAATATTGATAAAGCAAATTGTAAATAAGATAGATAATCCACACCGAATTCGAACAATGAGACGTTAATATTAATTATTAAATGTAATAAATCAAGATCAAACTGTTAATGTTAGAAATCAATATTAACTTCTATTTTTTCGTTAACATAATTAATTAGGCTTTGTAAACCCCACCAATAATATATGTATATGATAAGCAGTAGTAAACAAGCATTTCTCAACTAGATAAACATTGAGGTGGGGGTGCCAGGAAGGTTCACGTGTCCTCTAAGCACCGAGAGGATAGCAAAGCCATGTGTATGACCTACTTTGCGACCATTAAAAAAAGTTCTTATAATAGAACGGATGTGCTAAGAATAATGTTTCTAGCTTCGCTCAATTATTTTTCTTGGGGTATCTCCAAATGTTTGTTTATTGATATATTTAAAGTGAGAGCAGGTAAAACAACAACACCAACCAATGGCTCAATTAACAAGACAAAGCAGCGTTTTATAACAAACTAAATCTATTTATATAATGATAGTTTTTGTAAACTCTTTCCCGAGGTTTGATTGCCAGAAATTAAGCAAAGTGAAATTGGGGAAGGGAAATCAGAAATTAAGCAAAGTGAAATTGGGGAAGGGAAATCAGAAATATAGATTCTTTTTCGGGAACAAGAAACTTCGAATACAGTCTCTCAGTTTTGAATAAATATATTACCCACTTCCACCTAATAACATTGAGTACTACTTTTCTGCCTAATTGCATTTCGTACCAATGTGACAGTGCCATATCACCCTCTCTCTTCCCCCTCTTTCTCTCCTCTCTCTCTGTCTCTCTCTCTCTCTCTCTCTCTCTCTCTATATATATATATATATATATATATATATTCTTGGTGAAGGCTGGTTTATGAGGTTACCCTGGGTTTCTCATCTATAAAGTGTTTAACTTTGTGGCATATCGTCAGGCCTCAAGACCTGTTGACCTAAAGAGGTCATAGACCAACAGGCCTTGGGGTCTGACGATACACCATAAATTTAAACCCTTTATGGACTGGAAACCCAGAATAACCCCATAAACCGGCCTTCACCAGGAAAAAATATAGACTGCTCCACTTCTTAGAGTGTGCTTCTTCTCTGGATTTATGTTTTTCTGAAAACAATATATATATATATATATATATTGGAGATGTACTTGCATAGCATGTGACCGGATCTATTTCAAAACGGGGGCACCAGTTTTCATTTATGTTTTATGTAGTGTTTTTGGTACCGAAAGACTTTCAAACTTCGTATACTTATCTATTTTGTGTTATAGAACAGAAAAAAATTTTTGTATTCGAATTTATTTCATGTAAAAAATTGTCTTATTTCGATGATAATTTCTACTAATCACTGACGTCTATTCAGTTGAAAACAGTTAGCGCTGTAACGGTGTATATCGTATTAATCCCCTAACCCTAACCAGACTGTTAACCCTAACCCTAACCCTAAAACTAACCCTAACTCTAGAATCCGAACTTTAAAATTGTTACACACATAGATACGCACAGCGTAATTTATTATATAAACAATATATGCGTATAAATTACGATTAAACCGGATGAAATATGTCACAGGGAATAACATTTTTATGACCGCCCAGCAGTAACTCTATTCAGCTGAATAGACGTCAGTGATTGGTTGAAATTACAGAAATACGACAACTTTAACTTGCGATGTACGTTTTTTTGTTAAGAAGACTAAGAGTAAAAGATGTTTTATATGACACATTCTACCAGTGTCCCAAGTTTCAAAGTGTTTCGTTAGTGTTTCGTTAAGAAAATACTGGTGCCTCCGTTTTGAAATAGATCCAAGTGACCTGATCTGAGATTGTGTGCTGGAACGAAAACAATGGCAGCGTGGAAGGTGCTTATAAGTCATTTAAGAAACACACAAAAACCGTTAGATTCACGTCAACATTTAAATTTAATTTGTGTTAAAATATTTTCGTTGCTTTGAGACCGCGACTTGTTCACTGACAAACTTCTGTGCTGCAGTTGTCTATCATAAAATGAAAGCAAATACATGACAGCGGCGAAGTTTAAAACAAAAGCAATTACATGTCATATCAAGAGAGAGAGAGGGGGGAGTAACGTGAGTGAGTGATATATACATAGAGAAAGAGTGAGAGAGACAGATAGAGAAGATGAGATTATATTTTTTGATTGTCATTTACTGAAAACCTTTTTGACATGCAGATTTCAAAAATCAAATCCGTTTTTCTCGAGGATGCACCACTTCAGAGCCTTTCGAGGTTAGCACACAGACACATAATATTGCATTTATCTTAATAATACTAAAACTCTAGAGATGTTTGTGTACCCGAAATATCTCAGAAATAGTACATTTTATCTTAATTTTTTTAAATATTTATTTTCATATTTATCTTTGGCAGTGCAGTACAATTTTTTGTGATATTTTGACCTCTATCTATTAATGAAAATGATATATCCACATATAAACAAACACATCATTAAAATTATTTTGTTACCTAAGGTATCCATCAATTCATTAATCTTGCTGCCAATTATTAAGGAACATTTGTTTATTTTTCAGTTATAATCGGTGCACTTTGTTTCACATTGTACATGATATAATGTAATATTGCAGACAAAATGAATCAGCATTATTGTATTGCAACGATTGAAAATAAAATAAACTAATAATCATTAATAACCAAGAAAAAATTATCAACAATCAATAATAATAATAATAATAATAATAATTAATTCGTTTTATTGGCCACAAGGGCTAATATCAATTAAAAACATATAAGGACAAAGACAGGACGAAGGTTACAAAAGGTTTTGTCCGAAAAGGTAGGAAAGTTCGTCTAAACAGAGGAAGAAAACGGAGAAAGATATAATAAATAAATAGATAAATAAATAGATAAATAAATAAGTAGAAACCCCCGAAGGGGAAGGCGCTTTGAAAAAGGAAAGGTTAAACATGGAAAAACCCATAAAACCACGGGAGCCTGGTCAGAAAAAAATAAGAAAGGGGTATAGAGCCCTTTCTCCTTTTACATTACCTAATAATAATAAAGATACTAACTGCTTTGTGGTTGATAGGTTTGTAAGGGGCCGTGCGATGTGTGGTGAAGAGAATGGCTCTTTAGTACCACATCACACGTCCGTTACAATAAAGAGAAAATTGATAGAACCATTTATTTGCCAGATGGAAAAGGAGACACAACCGTGTAGAATGATTAAGAGAGGATTTATTGATTTTACGTGTGTCTGTGTGTGCCTCGTGTATACAGAATAGATAGGCTGTCATAAAAACAAAATGTGTGTAATATAGGCATAGATGTCTGCGTGTGTTAAGAACATATAAGGATGGCAATGAAGAGGACAGTGAAAGAGTCTATAGCCATCGAAGTGAGAAGTAAGTTCATAGACACAAGAAAGATGAATACTAGTTCATAGTCAATAGTAGATGGTAGATGAAACACTGTATCAAGAAGTCACAGCCATGATGCTGAGCTGGTTACAGGTACACGTCATACATGAAGTTGTGGCTGTGATGCTACTGCCTGGGTCATTTGATACAGGAGTTAATGCAGGTTGTATATTCGCTGTTGATCCATTCTGAAGTAATTAACAAACAGCGAAGTGTTGAATTGCTTGCTGAGCTGTGTACGTAGAGAGATGATGTTGATGATGTTCAGAAGGACAGGATGGTGGCGACAAAGAAGGATGTTGCCATAATGCTGTTGGACGAAGTTGGTGAGTCTCTTTGTAGCTGCTGTGGTGGTGGTGCTGTCTGGCGTTGTCACTGAAACTGGCTGTGTCTTTGTGGTGAGTGACTAGACCTTAAAAGGTTTGGAAGCAAAGATTTTGAGACGAGAAGCTGGGTTTTTATAAGGAACTGTAGGCTCAAAACAGGGTAGAGGACAGGCTGTCCCACGTGATCATATATATGGCCTCCACCTGATTATACGTGGAAGTGGCGCAATCGAGTAAGAGACAAATTGTGCCAACACCAACCAATCAGAGTAGTGGAGACAACAGAATCCAAATAGCAGCCAAAGGATAGCTGTTGCCTGCTATGTTCGAATGCACGTATATATAATAAATAGGAGAGAGGGATTCCACCCAAGTCTGTGCTACAAGTTTTTTTCCCAACCACATGGTTTCAGGTTCACACCCACTGTGTTGCACCTTGGGCAAGTGTCTCCTATTATAGCTATGGGCCGACCAAAGCCTTGTGAGTGGATGTGATAGACGGAAAGAAGCCCATGGTATACATATGTGTGCGTGCGTGTGTGCATATATATATATATATATATATATATATATATATATATATACACACACACGAGGGGGTGCTGAAAAGATCCTGACTTTGGGTAACAAAAAATACAGGAGGATCAGTTAATTATGATTTTATTCAACATATTCCCCTCTCAGATTCACACACTTATTGCAGCAGTCGTTCAGTTTTTCCAAGGCCTGTAAATGAACTCAGAAGGTTTGGCTTCCAACCAGGCCTTTTGCGACACCTTTAAACGTCTGTTTTCCATGCTTGCATGAGTTGGATGGTTCAACCGGAGCTGGAAAACTGGGGAAATACGAAGGTTGTTGTCAATGAAGAGAGGGAAATACGAAGGTTGTTGTCAATGAAGAGGGTAGACGTGATACCAATAGCAATTGGTGCACTTGGAAGTATCAGCACTCATCAACCAACATGGCTGAAAAAAGATTGGTGCAAATGTGAAGGAAGAACACCGACAAAAATCAGCATTGCTTGGAACTGCAAGAATTCTTAGCAGAGTTCTTGAAGCATGACCAGTAAACAAGTGTCACCTTAGTCTGCTGGCTGTGGACAGCTGACACTTTCTATCATACCTAATAAAATAAGCTGTGAGTTTTCATATAATAATAATAATAATAATAATAATAATAATGATAATAATAATAATCCTTTCTACTGGAAGCACAAGGCCTCATATTAGGGGAAGGGGTTAAGTTGATTACATCGACCCCAGAATGCAACTGGTACTTAATTTATCGACCCCGAAAGGATGAAAGACAAAGTTGACTGTAGGGGAATTTGAACTCGTATATAGTAACAGATGAAATACCACTAAACCTTTTGCCCTGCGTGCTAACGATTCTGCCAGCTCACTGCCTTTATTGATTTCAAAATAATAAACTAGGCAAATAACCCCAAAATGTTACCAACATTCAAAAATTATCCAATGAATTTGTAATGATGCAACCGAAAACTAACTGAAGCAAAATTTGAGTTCACACTGACAATTCATCAGCAATAACGATATTTAATTACAACTGAGTAGTTTCAAGCACCATTGGTCGAGGGAAAGAAGTAATGCTACGTAGTCTATATACTCAAAAGATGTGATTATCATGTTATCGACTTGTTCATATTCCACCTCATGATCGATGTCACAAAGACAAGCAATACAGCTAAAAGAAATTTATTTAACTTTTATGGATCATCATCAGCTCTTGTCAAACTGTTTTCCACACTGACACGGGTTGAACAGTTTGACAAGAGCTGGTAAGCTGGAGAGCTGCACCAGGTTCCAGTCTGATTCGACTTGGTTTCTATGGCTGGATGCCCTTCCTGATACCAACAACTTTACAATGTGTGCTGGGTACTTTTAACGTAGCACCAACATGAGTGCTCTTATGTGGCACTGGCATGAGTGCTTTTTACGTGGCATTGGCACAGGACTATTGTAGGCTATCCTCTTCACCAGAAGATGTGGCCTTAACACTTCTGCTGTAGAGGACGGGTCTTCATATGGGTGTTAGACTTAATTTGTTGCTCAACTTAACATCATATCTGGGCACTTAGGTGCCATTAGAGGTTTCTTTTTGACTTAAGCTCAAGAGCAGCAATTTTGAGGGGAAGAAGTTAGTCGTTATCATCGATTCCAATATTTGACAGTGTTCTTTATTCTATTGGCACTGAAATGATGAAAGGCAAATTTGATCTCAGTGGGATTTGAACTCAGAATGTAAAGAGCTGAAACAAATACCGCAAAGTATTTTCCGACATTGAAACGATTCTGCCAGCTCACTGCCCTTAATGGTTTCTGATTTAGGCACAAGGCCAGTAATTTTGAGGGGGAAGGGTTAATCGATACCATTGACACTAATGCATTACTGGTATTTATTTTATCAATTCCGAAAGGATGAAAGGTAAAACTGATTTTGGTGAGGTTTGAAATCAGAATGTAAAGAACCAGAAGTAATAATGTATAACATTTTTCACACCAATGTTCTAACGAATAGGCACGGGCATGGCTGAGTAGCAAGAAGTTAGCTTCCCAACCAGGTGGTTCCAGGTTTAGTCCCATTGCTTGGTACTTTGGGAAAGTGTCTTCAACTATAGCCTCGGGCTGGCCAAAGCCTTGTGTTAGATGGAAACTGAAAGAAGCCCGTTGTATATATATATATATATATATATATATATATATATATATATATATATATATATATATATATGTATGTATGTATGTATATGGGTGGGTGTGTGTGTGTGTGTGTGTGTGCATGTGTTTTTGTGTCTTTGTTTATCCCCCACCACTGCTCGACAACTGATGATTGTTTGTTTATATCCTCATAACTTAGCGGTTCGGCAAAAGAGAAGATTTGTCCGACTAAAAAAATGGTGGTGCCCCAGCATGGCCGCAGTTCAATGACTGAAGCAAGTAAAAGATAAAAAAATTCTACCAGTTCTCCACTGTCTTAGGTACTTTTAATGAAGTTCACTTTGTTCCCAGTATTCTCACCAGGTTGTCCAGTGTGAGGATAATTTCCACTCATGCTTCAGCCAACCTTGGAGGCTCTGAAAAATATCTTAGGAGCTACTCTTCCTTCTCTATTGAAAGAAAAGAAGAACAAACAGTTATATGATGATATTTCGTATTTTGTACACTTAATATGACAGACAAAATGGAACATACTACACTAATTGAAAGTTAAAAGGCAAACAAATAATCGTTTATAATAGGGTAAAATCCTCAACAATCGATAATAAAGTTACAGGTACAGCATTGATCTCACAGAACTTTTGGTTCCATAACTTTTTTGGATTACTGATTTTTCCAAACCAGGAGTGGAGATCACCTAAAACAACACACTCTAAATTTTTAAAAAATGGTTTCAAATTTTGGCACAAGACCAGCAATTTTAGGGAAGAGGTAAGTCGATTATATTGACCCCATTGTTCAACTAGTACTTTTTTTATCGACCCCGAAAGGATGAAGGGCAAAGTCGACAGCAGTGGAATTTGAACTTAGAACATAAAGATGGATGAAATATTGCTAAGCATTTTGCCTGGAGTGCTAACAATTCTGTCAGCTAACCGCCTTTAAATGAAGTAAATCTTAAATCTAATTAATTAATTACATGGAATACAGGTACATGAACATTAGTAATGAACGATACAAGTTTTTGTGCAGGTAGCACATAAAATGTGCAGGTAGCACGTAAAATAAACCATTTCGAGCATGGCCGTTGCCAGTACCGCCTGACTGGCCTTCATGCGGGTGACACGTAAAAGCACCCACTACACTCTCGGAGTGGTTGGTGTTAGGAAGGGCATCTAGCTGTAGAAACTCTGCCAAATCAGATTGGAGCCTGGTGTAGCCACCTGGTTCACCAGTCCTCAGTCAAATCGTCCAACCCATGCTAGCATGGAAAGCGGACGTTAAATGATGATAATGATGATGATGAAGTTTCTTATTACTGTACTGTACTTATTACTGTACTTATTACTGTGCAGGCTACCAGTTAACTAGACTGGTGACTTGCGGGAATTTGAAGTTCCTGCTTGTAAATGAAAGTGGATTACAAGAGGTTCCGGACCATCATTGTCCGGAAAGTTGGCGTTGTACTCATACGAATTGTAAAATGCATTTGGTTTATTTTACTTTAATGTTTTGGAGAGGGGTGGAATTATCAAACTGAATGTTTGCAAAGAAGAAAAGTCGAGTCAAACAACGAAATCAACTTTGGAATAAAACGCGCATGCGCGCACATAATGTGCAAACATATTATATGTCCATAATATTATATGTACCAACTTCGAAAGATCGCCACTAGAGCACTTATTACTAAATCACTATTTATAAGAACCTCGTCAGCAGACAGTTTTACATTTAGGTAGACTTTTGGAATTACTGCCCCTGAAAATCACATATCTCATGGGGAAAAAAGGCTAGTTTTCTATCTTTCTTTCTCTCTTTCTTTTTTCAAATTCCTGCGCTTCCTACAACAAAGATTGCAATTCTGAAAATTTTGTTTTTAAATTTCAAATTTTCACAACCACTTTTGATATCTGTATTTTCAGTGCACTGTCAGAGATCAATAAAAGAAGGGTCTGTCAAATCCAGATTTCATTTCAAATTGTGTGATTAAACTCCTTCCATTGTGGAAATTAAATTTGTGGAAATTAAATTCCATTTGTGGCCATGTGATTTAATAAAAACCAGCAAGTATTTGTTCTCTTTACATTTTTTGAGTTCAAACCCTGCCAAAATCAATTTTGCAATTCATCCCTCCAGCATCAATGAAATAAAGTACCAGTTTGCTACAGGGGCCTAACCCTAACCCTAATCAACTACCCCTCCCCCCATCCTCAGGATTGCTGGCCTTATCTTGAAATTAGAAACGGTTACAGGTGCATTGCATTGATCTGAGTGTTGGATAAAATACTTTGCCCTATTATTTTCTTCTGAGTTTCTCTGTCCTGAGTTCAAATCCTGCCTTTCATGCCTGTGCACTCGATAAAGCACTGGGATCAATAGCATTGACTAACCCCACCGTTTCCCTCAAAATTGCTGGCCTTGTGTCTCAATTAGAGACCTTTGGGGGTGGTGGTGTGAATGGAGAGCAAGAATTTTTTGATATGCAAGATCCAAGTTTTGGTTTCAAATTCCAGTTGGTATTGCTTCAATTAAGACCTTTTGGCAGGTGTAAGGAGCACAACTTATTTCTTTTCTCTTGGCTATTTTGTATATTTGCAATAATAATAATAATAATAATAATAATAATAGTTTCATATGGTCACATGACCACAAGATTTGGTGGGATGGAGGAAACGGTGTGGTTAGTGTAATGAAGCTGATATTTTAATTGACCCCAGGATGATGGAAGTAAAGTTGACTTCACTGCAGTCTGAACTCACTACGCATTGTCGTATATAATGTGAGTTGTCTGAACTCACTATGCATTGTCGTATATAATGTGAGTTGAACACATCTTTTGTATTTTGAACATTGTGGGTAAGTGAAATTCATGTAATCACATTAGAAGATCTACTACTCCCTAAATATCTCTTATAATGCATTGACATGGAATTGCAAATGGAGAAAAACCTGGAATCCGACGAAACTGATATTGGTTCGCGTCAGTAACACTGAGTGTACAGGATAGTTGATAGAAGAGTTCAATAAGTTCAATTGCTGTGGGGATGGAAGGGCCTAACATGTCTGGCTCCTGTTTCTCCTCCGATAGTGAAACACAGAGAAAAAGTAGTGTTGTTTTTTTTTTTTTTGGTTGCAGTCAAGTAAAATGATGATGGAATTGATGTGGAAAGTGAAACTGGAAGCTGAGGAGGTCAGCGAGGAGAACTCAGCAGGGGAGCTTAGAACAGGAGTAATGGGAAAGCCAATTGCCTGAAGTCAGGCTGAGGGGAAAAGATGGGTTTCAAATAAGGAGGGAAACTCTACCCCACCCCGGTAAATAGAGGGAGGAAGAGACAAAGAGGAACCTCACCTAGAAAGCTATTTGAAATTATTTAACGCTGTATAAAACCGAAGGATATATCTATAGATTTTTAGCTAACACTATGTATAAACATGCCCGAATATATAGTATCTTTGTATAGCATTGAAAGAACAACATGGTTAACGCACGAGAAATTTATTTAAATTATTTAAGTGAAAGGCATTAATGTCAAATTCTTAATTTATAGAAGAGATAATGGGGAGAGTGAGAGAGTGGGGTCAGAGAGAAGCATTATGAGAGAGGGTCAGATGTCTGGGTTAGCGAGGCAGTGAAAGAGAAGGAAGTTGGAGAAAAGGGAAGGTAGAAAGAAGCAATGCCTTTAAGCAAGGCAAAAGAAGTGGAGTTCAATGGGAAGGGGAGGTGATGGGGGTGTAAATAAAAGCTGCAAGGGACAAAGAGTAACTGCACCGAGAAAGGTTATTTGCGTATAAACGCACCCAAGAATATTCTTTATTTAGAATGGTCAATTTTATTTGGACTACAGTAGTAACTCTCATATACAGATCCGCGTGTGTCTGATATATTATATATTTTTATATATCGCCTTTAGTAATGCCGCAAGCGTGCTGGCTTGCTTTTTAGTTAGTTCCATTGGGTTTTTTTCCTTTCTATTATACACACACACACACACACATATATATATATATATATATACAGGGTAGGCCAAATGTCACCTGGCAGCAAATCTAAACCATTTAATTTCAAGATTTATTTATGTTTAAGAACTGAATGAATTTAATAAAAGCATCTGAATATGAAACATCATGAAAATTGTTCAAACTGAAGTCCTTGAGCGATGGAATTTTGATTTACTGTCGTGTGACTTTTGGCCAACACTGCATGTGTGTATATATATATATATATATATATATACGCATACATACATATATATGCGTGTGTGATATCTATTATATTATATGGAGAGAGATACGCAATTCGCACACATCTATACTATAATGATATATTAAAGAAAACGACAAAAAATTTTTGAATATAAAGGAAGATGACATTGAATGTGCGCTTGTGTAGAGGAGGGACATTGGAAAGAAGAATCACAGAAAGTTGAGACATATTCATACTTTGCGGTGGAGCAGAAGTTCCCATGCTGTGCAGATACAGCTTGTTAAAATGGTCTATTTCAGCTGGATTTTCTCTAAGCTACTCGTTACACCCCTTATGTGCCAACATAAGGAGTGTAAAGATACAAACCACATAACATTCACTTTAAAATATAACGGTTTTTCCCAACCGGTTTACCTGACGAACTCACTACAGATGTGACTTTATCAGAACAACTTCCATATGGGGAAACAATACAACGATCTAATAATATATTGTGTTGCATCCACGAGCCCATAGCCTAAATTTCCGAACCGATAAGAATAATAAGAATGAAACAGTAGTATGCGAAGAGGCTTTTGACGTGGGAAGATAGTAAATACAAATAATTTCTCAAAGTTGAATTATTTTGTTGTGAAGAAGAGGAAGGGAGATTTCAGAGAGAAATCCTCTTCAACATTGTTCTACTCGAAATCTTAGACTTTTTTCATCTTCAATACAACAAAATAATTCCAGTTAACGAACTTTTCTTTCGAAGCTGTTTCTCCACTTATATTGAACGAGCAGTTCGCCGTAAGAAGGGTATCCAGTTATAAAAGAAACTGCACCAATATAAGCTGCTCCAGCCTTGTTACCAAGGAAACATACAAGCAACGTCACTATTTTATTCACTATACATACCTACTGCTAACCTTCATAAGAAAATTTCTATTTTCTACATAAAATCTAGGCCTTTGATCTATTGAAGTATCGTTTGGCGTGTGCGATAGGGAGTTGTAGAATGAGTGTATATAAGAGAGACAGAAGTAGAGAGGAGTTGGTATATACAGCAGAGAGAAAGAGGGAGTGTATATAGCAAAAATAGAGGGAGTATGTATGTGAGAGAGGGGAAAAGTGAGTGCGCATGTGTATATGAGGGAAACTAATAATATATACAATTAAACCTTGGGAGAGGCATTATGCCGGTAATAAACACACGCACTGGTTCAGTCCTTTATTAATTTATATAGTTTTAATTGTATTTCCTTCAACACACGTATCCACATCAAGAATCTTGCACACGAAATATAATAATATATAGCTATATATATATATATATATTACAAATTAAAAGGGTAAAGGATTATCAATTTATTAATAAATCAACAATTAATAATTTTTACCAAGCCCTTTGGTATGTAAGCACCATTATCGGTGGAGAACTTATTTAAAAGTTCAAATATATTTATAAACATAATTAAGGGATCAGCAAATATTTGCTTCACTACATACCGAAGTTCAGAAATAGCAGCTAAAAAAGCTGAGACTCCAACAGATAGCATTACTTGTAACTCACAAAGGCAAAAACAAGAAGAAAAAACAATGAAAACTAACCATTCCGAAGATTTTTTTCTTCTTGTTTTTGCCTTTGTGAGTTACAAGTAATGCTATCTGTTGGAGTCTCAGCTTTTTTAGCTGCTATTTCTGAACTTCGGTATGTGGTGAAGTAATTATGTTTATATATATATATATATATATATATATATATATACATAATTAAGGGATCAGCAAATATTTGCTTCACCATATACCGAAGTTCAGAAATAGCAGCTAAAAAAGCCGAGACTGAGACTCAGCTTTTTTAGCTGCTATTTCTGAACTTCGGTATATGGTGAAGCAAATATTTGCTGATCCCTTAATTATGTTTATAAATATATATGAGCTTTTAAATAAGTTCTCCACCAATAATGGTGCTTACATACCGATGGGCTTGGTAAAAATTATTAATTATTAATTGTTGATTTATTAATGAATTAATTAATAAATTGATAATCCTTTACCCTTTTTAATTTGTAATAATTATATATATATATATATATATATATATATATATATATATATACATATATATATATATATATATATATATATATATATATATATATATATATATATATATATATATATATATATTGGGAGAGCGAGGGAAGAAAACTGTGTGAGAAAGAGAGAGAGAGAGAAGGAAGGAAGGAAAGGATCGGGGTATGTTTATGTGTCTATGAAGTTGCAAGGTAAATACAGACTGAAAACGTCTACTAAACACGACATACACGCACGCGTATGTGTGTATATAATCCTTACACCCACATCATTGTTTTTTTTACGAGGACTATAAACAAGAAGCTATGATATTACTACTGAATTCTAACATCTTTAGTAACACCAGTCAGTGAATTGTAAATACGCATCAACTTTTAGGTACTACTAAAGCAGCGCGGACCTGAACGCGCAGTCGCGCGTCCGCGCTAGCTAGTCTTGAGTGGTCGATCCTAACCCTAACCCTGTCCCTAACCCTAACCCTATCCCTAACCCGCGTGTGCAAATGAATACGTGTTTAGGGTTAGGAATAGGGTTACGGTTAGGATCGACCACTCACGACTAGCTAGCGCGGACGCGCGACTGCGCGTTCGGGTCCGCGCTGCTTTAGTAGTACCCAACTTTTAAATGTAACCTAGATATGTAAAATGAGGGCAGTGAAAGGTCACGATGCCATAAACAGAAATGATACCACAATAAGTTGTAAAACGATACTGCATTCACCAACATCAGAACGGATTTCACAAACTAGGACGGTTTGCTGGAATAACGTTACTTCACGTAACAGGTGGAGATCGGGCTTATAACGAAGAGAGAGAGGAGCCTTTATGCATGGTTTGGTTGCTTGACTTGTCAGAAACAGCAATCAAATTCCCCTCAAATTATATCCTTACCGTCTTACGAGAAAAATGTAGAGACATTGGATATTATAATCCTAGATATACAATGTCCGAAAGAATAACGGGAGGGTCTTAACTGGAAAGCCAGTGATCAGGTTTGTTCAAATTGTCCAGGGTTAGCCTGAAGCTGAAATAATGATGGGTAGAGAGAGATTCGAAGATGCGATTCAATAAGATTTTTTTTAATGTATTTATTTCATGAACGAATAAAAGAAATGGATTTACAAGATAACTTGGTAGACTCATTCGAAGTCGAGTTTATGTTGTTTTCTGAATATTGCTTTCCTGCTAGAGAAATAGATTTTACAGGGGTGTTTTTTTCTCCGCCAGGGTAATTTAAAGTGTTATATACTTCGAAGCAAATTAATTTCACAGGATGGCAGGAAAACGTGTGTGTATTAGAGATCGTGAAAAAGCATGACAGTAATGCTATATTTTCAACTCAACGGGTAAAGAGCAAACGAGGGAACTTTTACACGATGGCTCGACTAACTAGATAAAATAGCCAAATCTCACTTAAATACGCTCTATCATCTTAGAAAAATAAGAGCACATTAGCTAATGTGGTCGTAGATACCCCTAAACCGACTAGAATGCTTTTGATGATAGGGCTGCTCGACCACGGTGAATCTGGGGCTAAACAACTATTTCATTAATCAACGAGAGAACCTGAATATGGTCGCTCGATCTGCTAGGAGCAGTAACCAAATCTCCATAAACCCACATCGGATCTTTTCCTTTTCCTGGGCAACTCGATTAATTAATTTTTTTTAAACTAAACATTTTGAAACTTGACAAATTAGGCCTAGATATACTTCTCTAATAAAACAGAATGAACACGACTTGAATATTTTTTTTTTATCATAGGTTCGTTTAATCAGGGCAGTTTTAGCGTTAAATAACAGGATAAAGTTATTTTAGCAAGGAGATAGTCAACTTTAGAACTGTTTTCTATAAGACATTAAGATTTTCTGGTTTCGTATCAATGAACCAAATAGCATCGTAATATACCTCAAATCCCACTGTATGGTCGCAAAGAAGATGCACTAGATAATGTAGGTCATGCTACACCGGGCCTTTAAAAAGAAAAGAGATGGAACAGTCTATGGTATTGATCACAGGCCTCCTCAGTGAAAGCCGGCTTGAGGCTTAACAGCCTTTCTATGATAGTTAATATAATAATAAGAGAATAGAAAGAAAAAACTCCACAACGAAATATATACGCTTGATTTGAATGATAAAAGATGAATTAAAATTTAATTAAAATCAAATAAATTTCATTTGGCATTAGCTGAATGCGAAGGGAGACCCTTTATATGCTGCTTGGCAGGTTAGTAATAGCAGCTAAATCTTCAAATCATTCACTACCGACTTTTAAAAAAAGTGGGTGGAGACACTGAACAATGTCGTAGATATACAAAGAGACAGGATGATCACAGAAGGTAGGCTTCTGCTCATAGGTCTTGCTCAGTGAGGGGATGACCTGCAATTAAACGTGAATCAACGCTATCGCCTGCCTTGCTAGAAATAACAGCCAACTCTATTATCTCAAATCATATCACTGTTTCTTAAAGAAAAAGAATAAAATAGATTTTGGTTAATGCAGTATTGGTGGGGGTTGGAAAGTCTGATCACGGATCTGCTGAATTGCGCGCCAGTTTGGGACTAAACAGCAAACGTCAAATGAAAAATGTGGTCAAGAGAATTCCCTCTCACGTAATCACGTGACATATCTACTTCCTGTTGAGCGACAGAAAAATGTCTCAAATAATATCATTAAAATTTGTAAAATTTCATCTAATTAATCGTATTTGAAATGGATTTCTAGCAATTATTACATTAGTTACTTGACATTTTCACTAGGTTCTATATTAGTTATTCAAAATATTTTTTTATATATGAGTTTCTTAAACTATTTATGAAATGGATTTAAAGTATTTGCTTACCTTCATTAAATTTAAAGTGGATTTTAATGAGTTTTCTATAAAATGAGTTTTCTTTTCTTTTAAATGCATTTCCATTTTTAAAGTCTGAAATATTTGAAAATTTAAAAACAGATTCTGTTAGAATTGTTTTACGAAATATTTCTTCGTGGTCCTCTACATACACACTCACACACATATATATATACATAAATGCATATGCATATATATATATATATATATATATATATATATATATTTCCATACATATATATGTACATACATTCATTTTTATGTATATATATGTGTGTATGTATTACATTCATATATATGTATATATATATGTGTGTATGAATATATATATATATATATATATATATATATATAATCTCAATATTCAATTCTGTACATCACACCTAACACTCCATACACACACACATATATATATATATATATATATATATATATATATATATATATATATATATATATATATATATATATATTCATATAAATATACATACACAAATATATATGAATGTATATATACATACACATATATACATACATATATATATATATACACGGGTGAGTGGACAAACTAAAGGGCACTCAGTACACACACAGTCACACATACATCGGATTTTTAAGGTTAATATATTTTTATGCTACTTGAACTATTTACAAAAGGGTCTTAGTTTTAATTAAAGTGAATTTAGGTGAATTTTCTCGTAACTCAACTCTTCTGTGAAATTAATTTTGATTTTAAAAGTTAGAAACTAGAAATTAAAAAGGATTGCGTAAATTTATTTTACCGAAATATTCTAATTATAATTCATTAAAAATAATATGTATTCCAACTAATAAATTAACCAACGAACAGATCCCAATCCTCTCTCTCTCCCTTAAAACGTTTAGGGCATTGGTTTTGCTCATAGTAACGCTTATGTGTACTTCTCCCGTTTATACCATTGTCATAAAATAGTCATAAAACAAATATGTCTTCACAACACAATACTACTGCTGAAAGACTTACTCTGATACCAATCAATAAATGAACTTCAATGTCATTGCTCGACGTGTTAAAAATAGCAGCTAAATTACCCCCCCCCCCGCCAGATCACACAATTATCTTAGAAAGGAAAGGCACAAGCAAGCAGGGGAATGGAACTCTAGTCACTGGAAAGCTAAAAACAGCAGATAAATCTCCTTCGAATGATACCTTATAGTCTTAGTAGAAATAGGTCACAAGTTAAAGCAAGGGACATTTCCACCTGTTAGAAATAACAGCCGGATTACCCTCAAATCACTAATTATTGTCTTAAAGTGAAGATAGATTGCAGTTGTTGATACCACCACCACCACCACCACCACCACTACCACTACCACTACTACTACTACTACTACTACTAACGTCGGACTCTCATTGCGGTCATTTGATCTGCTAGGATTAACAGCTAAACCTCTCAAATAATTCTGCTGCCTGAATAAAAAAAATAAGAAGATATATTGGATAATGTAATCCTACATACATCCAACTCAGTACATAAATAAATATTAAAATATACGCCACCTTGGGATTTCTTCTCTGGGTAGAGAAAAACATGGAATAAGACTGAGCTGGCTACTTTCCAGTTCTATGAAATACTCAAATCTGTCCATAGAATGAATAGTAGGTAATACATACACACGCACACAAACAAACACGTACAGACAGGACCGGCCATATGGTTGCTGAACTTCGGCGCCCTTACAAGTATAATTTTTAAAAACTTACACACGAGAAAAACTGAAAATATAGACTAAAAAACACATGGCGCCCCGGGCGACTGCCCGAGTTGCCGGTACCTTGAGCCGGTCCTGCGTACAGAGCAGTATTGGATTGCAGTTACAAGGCAAGCTAAACGATCCCTGATGAGTTTTAAGAAAAACAAAACTATTTGGATAACTTAGCTCCCCTCGTTTATACGCAGCTTATATTTTTACAAAGACGAAATATATGGTTATTAAACATATTGCATATTATTTCTGTACACATATTTTTCATAGTCACATTATTCGGATCTTGTTCAAAACGGGGGCACCAGTATTTTCTTAACGAAACACTTTGAAACTTGGGACACTGGTAGAATGTGTCATATAAAATATCTTTTTCTCTTAGTCTTCTTAACAAAAAAACGTACATCGTAAGTTATTTCATGTTAAAGTTGTCGTATTTCTGTAATTTCAACCAATGACTGACGTCCATTCAGCCGTAAAAATTAAGTGCTGACTACGTAAACAAACGATTCTCAAACGATTCTGGCGGTGATAAAATTATTATTTCCTTGTCAAAAAATGGCTGAAGCATATTGGCAGTAGCTAATAAACCTTTCTATTATAGGCACAAGGCCTGGTTTTTGAGGGAAGGAGCAAGTCAATTAGGGTTAGGGTTAGGGAAAACGAACACACGTGTGTTGCCTCTCTGCAAAATGTCAGAAGTAATGGAGATTAAATACGCTTTACACCGCTTAAATTGCCAAAGGAGTAAGCGTAAACAGCTGAATACTTGTCAGTGATTGGTTGAAATTATCGAAATAAGACAATTTTTTACATGAAATAAATTCGAATACAAAAAATTTTTTCTGTTCTATAACACAAAATAGATAAGTATACGAAGTTTGAAAGTCTTTCGGTACCAAAAACACTACATAAAACATAAATGAAAACTGGTGCCCCCGTTTTGAACAAGATCCCATTATTCGTACTTTTTTTTTTTTTTGCTGATACAGGGGGTCATTTTCATAGCATTTTTTCGATGGCCAGATAACTGAAGAGATGGCGGCGTGGGTTTCCGCCCCGACATCCGAAACTCGGACGAATAATTGTCACATATTATTTACACACATATATATATATATATGGGAGAATGTACGAAAAAAGCAACAGACGAGGACAGGTGGTGTAAACAACAAAAGGATGTATTAGTTTGACGCTCGGGAATACAGAAAGTCTTTAACGTTTCGAGCTACGCTCTTCAACAGAAAGAATACGGAGAAAACAAGGAGAAAAACACGGAGAAAAAAAAATAAATGGTGTTTGGTCAACGATCTATCATGGCCAGCAAGAAGGAATACAGCGGAACATTTATTTGAAATCACTGCAATTGTTTCAACACAACGTAGTTCTCCAGGTTCGCAAGTTATGTACCCGTTTCTCTGCATTGTGAGATCTTGGGTTTCATCAGGTGCTGTATAAATATTGTTTCCGTGTTTCGTAAACTCGAATTTTCGGCTTCAACACATCCTTTCTGTCTGTCGTGGCTATGCGAGGTAGTAGTAGTAGTATCCACTCAGTACATCAAAATGTGTGTTGTGGTTGAAAATCTGTTGATGAACCTGCTTTAAATGTACAGATGGAGTAGGAGGGTGGCTATGCTATGGATGGCAAGTGTTGAGGTTCATATAAAAGGGAGTACCAGTCTATTGCGTTGTACTGCCAATTCATTCTTTATGGTTACACTTGTAATTGCAATTGGCGGACCTTCAAGAGTTCACCGGTTATTCAGTTGATGAATTAACATGTACATATACATCCTTCTATATAGATCTACATATATACACACACCCACGTGTACACTTACATGCTCTCATCTATACATATATACTTGAATATACGCTCCTACGACTTTACATACACACGCACATATACGCTTACATATACAAATTCATATATACAGACACAGACACATACACATATATATAGATCTATATCTATACACACACACATACGCATGCTCGTACACACACACAGATACACACACACGAGAAGCCATGGATCTGCGCACGAAGAAATCGTCTGTTGTAGCTGTGTAGGCCCACACAGAAGTGGCAGTCACGCATACAGCGATTGCATTTGAAGTAGCTCTCTGCCGGTGCTACTGGTTTTTTCCTTCCGGTGAGTACCTGTTTTTGTTCTGCTCTCTTCATCCCCTTTCGCAGTCTTTGTCTCCAGTGATCATATGTAATCTCTTCCCATCTCAAGACGTCCAGATCAAGTGACTTCATATCCTTCTTACAGACGTTCTTGAAACGAAGATGAGGTCGTCCTCTTGTTCTTGTGGCAGTGGCCAATTCCCCAAAGAGGAGGTCTTTGGAGATCATTCCGTCCGGAATACAATGTACATGACCGAGTCAGCGCAAACGACGCTGCTGGAGCAGGGTGAGTTTGTTGGCTATCTTAGCTCGGTTGAGGACTTTGGCGATGTGGCAGGTCCACTTGAAAGCCAAGATGCGTCTCAAATTACAAAGGTGAAAGACGTTGAGATGCTGCTCCTGTCTGGAGTATAGGCCCACGTCTCACTGCCGTAAAGTAGCGTACTAAGGACACACACCTTATAGACAGCAATCTTGGTGTTAGCAGCCAGTTTTTTGCTTTCCCAAACTCTCTTTTTGAGCCTGACAAATGTGAAGGATGCTTGTCCGATTTGCCTGTTAATCTCAGGGTTCAGGGAGAGGTTATCAGTGATGGTAGAGCCGAGACAGGTGAATTGATGGAATACCTCCAGCTTGTAGTTGTTGATGGTGATGATGGGAGTGGGTTGCTTGACACTTTTGCTCATTACTTGGGTCTTTTTCAAACTGATAGTCAGACTGAATTCCTGACAAGCCTTTGACAGTTTGTCCACGAGGTGCTGCATTTGCTCTTCAGAGTGCGCTGTCAGTGCTGTATCGTCCGCGAACAGCATTTCTCTGACGAGTACCTGGCGCACTCTGGATTTTGCTTTCAGTCTCGACAGATTAAACAGTTTTCCACTTGATCTGGTATGGGGGTAAACACCATCAGTTGATGTCCCAAATGCATGTTTCAGCAGGACTGCAAAGATGATGCCAAACAGGGTGGGGGCAAGCACACAGCCCTGCTTCACGCCACTACGTATGTTGAATGTCTCCGAAAAAGAGCCATCAAATTGAACGACGCCTTTCATGCCTGCGTGAAATGATTGGGCAATCCTGAGGAGTCTTGGAGGACAGCTCATCTTGGCAAGGATTTTGAATGGTCCTTTGTGAGGTTGATGAAGGTGATAAAGAATGGTTGTCTTTGCTCTCGGCACTTATGTAGCTGTCGGAGAGAGATTATGTCGATGGTGGAGCTTTTTGATCTGAAACCGCACTGAGATTCGGGATATACCCTCTCAGCAATTTTCTGTCGTCTGTTTAAGGTCACACGGACAAAGTCCTTCCTAAC
>NC_142930.1:152527628-152530128 GCF_046866305.1 Octopus bimaculoides | reverse complement strand
TACATATAATAAAAAAATATATGTATTCCTGTCGGTGTTACTCGTTTTTGATAACACCAGTGGAGAGGAGCACTTATGATGCCGTATTTATGATTTAGGTATCTATCAGAAATAATGCGTACATACTTTCTGATTTTACTTGAGTCTGCTGGAATTATATATATATATATATATATATAAAAAAAATAAAATAATAGCTTGTTACAACCAAATTATTGTAATGAATGTACATCCTATATTACAGTGTATGTATGTATGTATGTATATATATGCATTCTCTCTCTCACTCACACACTAATCTGATGATGCAAACGTGCACAGACGTATGTATGCGTTAGTAAGGGGGGAAGAATATGTAGGAAAGACAGTTTTCGTTAGTTAAGTTGGTCAAAACATTTTCATTTGATATTTAGAAGATTCATTCAATTTCTTCTCATTCCACAGTATGCTTTGATACATTTGTATAACTTTTAACATATTCATATCATAAGCATATAGTGTGGTGAATTGGTGAGAGAATATTGTAAATGGAACATATCATTTACAATTTATGCTTTGATAAATTTCCAGGTTTTTACAGAAACTATACAGGCTTTTGTATGATATACGTACACAATACATATATGTATGATATATATGCGTGAGTATATTATATATAATCAGAATCTAAGAAGTGTAGTTTAGTAATTAATCCAATTTCGTATGACGTTCGCCAATCAATATATTTGTTCGTTTAAATGATGTTATTACCAACTGGTGATCAAATTTCCTAATTTGATGTCTTAGATCTAGTAATTTCGTAAAACTAATTGTGTGGTCAGTAGTGATTTCATAGTTGATCAAAAACTGTGTAGAATCGTGTGTGTGTGTGTGTGTGTGTATATATATATATATATATATATATATATATATATATATATACACATCGTGCACTAATTTCAGTTACAGGATTGCGATGATGGGCAAAATCATGCATATGTATACGTATCTATCTATCTATCTATCTATACACATATACATATATTATTTGTATATAAACGTATATATATATGTATATATACGTATGTATATATGTGTATATATTTGTATATGTATGTATAAATATGTGTATGTATATATGCGTATATATATGTGTATATATGTGTGTTTGTGTATATATATCTATATATGTATATATATATATGAATATTTGTGTATATATGAATATATGTATCTATATATGTATATAGATATATATGTATAAATGAATATATATATGTCTATGATATTATGTGTGTATATATATATATATGTATATGCGTATATATATATGTGTGTATATATATATATATGTATATGCGTATATATATGTGTATATATATGTAAATGTGTACCTATATGTATGTGTACCTATACGTGTACCTATATGTATATGTGTACCTATACGTGTACCTATATGTATGTGTACCTATACGTGTACCTATATGTATATGTGTACCTATACGTGTACATATATGTATTATGTGTACATATTTGTATATATATCTGTATATATGTATATATATATCTGTATATATGTATATATATATGTGTATATATATATGTGTATATATATATATCTCTATATATATGTGTATATATATCTCTATATATATGTGTATATATATATCTCTATATATATGTGTATATATATCTCTATATATATGTGTATATATATATCTCTATATATGTGTATATATATATCTCTATATATATGTTTATATATATATCTATATATATGTGTATATGTATATATGTATATATGTGTATATGTATATATGTGTATGTGTATATATATATATATGTGTATATATATATATGTGTATATATATATCTATATATATATATATGTTTATATATATATATGTGTATGTGTATATGTATATATGTGTATATATATAGATATGTGTATATATAAATGTGTATATATGATGTATATATGTGTGTATATGTATATATGTATGTGTATATATGTATATGTTTGTATAAGTATATATATGTGTGTATATATGTATATGTATAAAATCATCATCATCGTTTAGCGGACGTTAAATGATGATGATGATTTTAATAATTACTGGTAATTTTATATGTTGTATATGTAATGCATATGCTATACATGTATGTATACTGTTATAATGGTCTTTTTCAAAAATAAATAAATGGACATAATATAATGTCTAAAAGCTGATGAATACCAGCTCTTGAATATGTGTGTGTATATATATATATATGTGTGTGTGTATATGCGTGTATGTATATATATGTATATATATTTATATGTATCTATATGTACATATATGTGTAATGTTTATATATATATAATGTATACATATGTATATTTATATCAGTGTTTATATATATATATATATATATATATATATATATACATACACACATATATATATGTGTGTGTGTGTGTATATATATATATATATATATATATATATATATATCTATGTATATGTGTTTATATATGTAT
>NC_142930.1:152447628-152517628 GCF_046866305.1 Octopus bimaculoides | reverse complement strand
ATGTATGTATAAATATACATATGTATGTATATATATATATATGTATGTATATATGTATGTATAAATATACATATGTATGTATATATATATATGTATGTATATATGTATGTATAAATATACATATGTATGTATATATATATATGTATGTATATATATGTATACATATACATATATGTATGTATATATATATGTATGTATGTATATATGTATGTATAAATATACATATATATGTATGTATATATATATATGTATGTATATATGTATGTATAAATATACATATATATGTATGTATATATATGTATGTATATATGTATGTATAAATATACATATATATGTATGTATATATATGTATGTATATATGTATGTATAAATATACATATATATGTATGTATATATATGTATATATGTATAAATATACATATATATGTATGTATATATATGTATATATGTATAAATATACATATATATGTATGTATATATATGTATATATGTATGTATAAATATACATATATATGTATGTATATATATGTATATATGTATGTATAAATATACATATATATGTATGTATATATATGTATGTATATATGTATGTATAAATATACATATATATGTATGTATATATATGTATGTATATATGTATGTATAAATATACATATATATGTATGTATATATATGTATGTATATATGTATGTATAAATATACATATATATGTATGTATATATATGTATGTATAAATATACATATATATGTATGTATATATATGTATGTATATATGTATGTATAAATATACATACATATATGTATGTATGTATAAATATACATATATGTATGTATATATGTATGTATAAATATACATATATGTATGTATAAATATACATATATGTATGTATATATGTATGTATAAATATACATATATGTATGTATATATGTATGTATATATGTATGTATAAATATACATATGTATAAATATACATATATGTATGTATATATGTATGTATAAATATACATATATGTATGTATATATGTATGTATAAATATACATATATGTATGTATATATGTATGTATAAATATACATATATGTATGTATATATGTATGTATAAATATACATATATGTATGTATAAATATACATATATGTATGTATAAATATACATATATGTATGTATAAATATACATATATGTATGTATAAATATACATATATGTATGTATGTATGTATGTATAAATATACATATATATATGTATGTATGTATGTATGTATGTATGTATAAATATACATATATGTATGTATGTATGTATAAATATACATATATGTATGTATGTATGTATAAATATACATATATGTATGTATGTATGTATAAATATACATATATGTATGTATGTATAAATATACATATATATATGTATGTATGTATAAATATACATATATATATGTATGTATGTATGTATAAATATACATATATATATGTATGTATGTATGTATAAATATACATATATATATGTATGTATGTATGTATAAATATACATATATATATGTATGTATGTATGTATAAATATACATATATATATGTATGTATGTATGTATAAATATACATATATATATGTATGTATGTATGTATAAATATACATATATATATGTATGTATGTATGTATAAATATACATATATATATGTATATGTATATATGTATGTATAAATATACATATATATATGTATATATATCTATGTATGTATAAATATACATATATATATGTATATATATCTATGTATGTATAAATATACATATATATATGTATATATATCTATGTATGTATAAATATACATATATATATGTATATATATCTATGTATGTATAAATATACATATATATATGTATATATATCTATGTATGTATAAATATACATATATATATGTATATATATCTATGTATGTATAAATATACATATATATATGTATATATATCTATGTATGTATAAATATACATATATATATGTATATATATCTATGTATGTATAAATATACATATATATATGTATATATATCTATGTATGTATAAATATACATATATATATGTATATATATCTATGTATGTATAAATATACATATATATATGTATATATATCTATGTATGTATAAATATACATATATATATGTATATATATCTGTATGTATAAATATACATATATATGTGTATATTTATGTATGTGTATATATGTATGTGTATATATATGTATGTATATATATATGTATGTATATATGCACATATGTATATATATATGCACATATGTATATATATGTATATATCTATATGTGCACATATGTATGTATATATCTATATATGCACATATGTATATATGTATGTGTACATATATGTATGTGTATCTATGTATGTATATATATGTGTATATGTGTAAATGTGTATATATAGTGTGTGTATATATATATATGTATTTATATATATATTTCTATGTATATATATGTATATCTGTATATGTATATGTTGTATATATATTTACATGTATGTATACATATACATATATACATGTGTATATATATATATATATATATATAAATATATATACATATCTACATATATGTTTATATATATATATATATATATATATATATATATATAAACAATATATGAGTATATGCATATATATGTACATGTATGTATATACGTTCATCCACATGTACATATAGATACATAACTGGGTAAATGACGTGGCAAAAGAACAAGGACAAAAATGGTAAACAAGGTGCAACAAACAAGCAGGCCACATAGAAACATCCCCTTCATCAGCTGCCACCATTAAAACTCCGGCGTTTCGAAGAATTAAGGCAGTACGCATCGTTAAAATGGTTCTTCCCACGAACACAAATTAAATTTGTTTTCGTGGAGGGTAGTGGCGGACGGAAAACAAGACAGGAAAACGAAACGGTGAAATAAACAAACAAAAAGGCTGTACAGCCAGACGTGAAGTGTGTATGTCTTGAACTCTGTGAAGCACGTACAGGAGGGGCAAAGAAGTACGTGCGAGCTTGGTGATTCCAAGAACGAAAAGAAATAGCAGCCACACACACGTGACCAAGGGAAAGAGTAGCAGAGGGAAAAGGAAGGGAGGAAGTAGAATAAAAGTGAGCAACGAGAGGTAGAGAGAGAGAGATAGTAGTAGTAACGGTGAGAGGCGAAGGACGAGTAACAAGAGATAGAGAGAGAGAGAGAGAGAAGTAGTGACAGGTAGAGGCGAAGAACAGTAGAGGGAAGAATGAGAGGGGGAGATAGAAATAGACGTATATATACACATACATATAGATACATATATATATATATCTGCAAGTATATATATATGCATATATATATGAAATGGCATATATATATGTATAGATACATATAGATACATATATATACATATATATATTTATATATATATATATATATATATATATATATATATATATATTCATATGCATATATATTCTATCAAAAAAGAAATTTCAAGAAAAGGTGGTTATTCTTTGTTTTTTGGGAGGGGTGGGAACGGGCGAAGCTGTTTTCTGACAGGGGGAGGGGGAGGAAATTTTCATACAGCTGGAGGCTCCAATCGAAACTGGACCTGAAATGATAAGGTTGAGAAACGCTGTTGTAGACTATGCCTAACTGAAAACGATCACAGCCACATCATACAAACAGACCGGGTGAAAATGGGCTTTGCTGCTAGTGTATATATATATATATATATGTATGATGGCACCTGTACCAGTGAAGCACTAAGAGCACCGTCCGAGCGTGATCGTTGCCATAGCAGCTGTCTGGCTTCCGTGCCGGTGTCACGTAAATAGCTACATTTGAGCTTGATCGTTACCAATGTTGCCTTCCTGGCACTTGTGCCAGTGGCATGTGGAAAGAGCGAGATCGTTGCCAGTGCCGCTGGACTGGCTCCTGTGCAGGTGGCACGTAAAATACACTATTTCGAGTGTGGCCGTTGCCAGTACTGCCTGACTGGCCTTCGTGCGGGTACCACGTAAAAGCACCCACTACACTCTCTGAGTGGTTGGTGTTAGGAAGGGCATCCAGCTGTAGAAACTCTGCCAAATCAGATTGGGGCCTGGTGTAGCCACCTGGTTCACCAGTTCTCTGTCAAATCGTCCAGCCCATGCTAGCATGAAAAGCAGACGTTAAACGGTGATGATGATATATATCATCATCATCATCATCATCGTTTAACGTCCGCTTTCCATGCTAGCATGGGTTGGACGATTTGACTGAGGACTGGTGAAACCGGATGGCAACACCAGGCTCCAGTCTGATTTGGCAGAGTTTCTACAGCTGGATGCCCTTCCTAACGCCAACCACTCAGAGAGTGTAGTGGGTGCTTTTACGTGTCACCCGCACGAAAACGGCCACGCTCGAAATGGTGTCTTTTATGTGCCACCCGCACAAGCCAGTCCAGGGGCACTGGCAACGATCTCGCTCGAAAATCCTACAGGAGCCAGTCAGGCGGTACTGGCAACGGCCACGCTCAAAATGGTGCATCTCATGTGCCACCCGCACAAGAACCAGTCCAGGGGAACTGGCAACGATCTTACTTGGCTTGCCGGGTCTTCTCACGCACAGCCCATTTCCAAAGGTCTCGGTCCGTAGTCATCGCCTCGGTGAGGCCCAATGTACGAAGGTCTTGCCTCACCACCTCAGCCCAGGTCTTCCTGGGCCTACCTCTTCCACGGGTTCCCTCAACTGTTAGGGTGTGGCACTTTTTCACGCAGCTATCCTCCTCCATTCTCACCACATGTCCATACCAGCGCAATCGTCTCTCTTGCACGCCACAACTGATGCTTCTAATGTTCAGCTTTTCTCTCAAGATACTTACGCTCTGACGGGTATTCACATTGACATTACACATCCAACGGAGCATACTGGCTTCATTCCTTGCGAGCTTACGTATGTCCTCAGCAGTTACAGCCCATGTTTCACTGCCATGTAGCATGGTTGTTCGTAAGCATGCGTCATACAGTCTGCCTTTTACTCTGAGTGAGAGTCCCTTTGTCGCCAGCAGGGGCAAGAGCTCTCTAAACTTTGCCCAGGCTATTCTTATTCTAGCAGCTACACTTTCAGCGCACCCACCCCCACTACTAACTTGGTCGCCCAGATAGCGGAAGCTATCGACTACCTCTAGTTTTTCACCCTGGAATGAGATAGAAGTTGTTTCCTGTTTGTTTGCAGTCTTTATTGCACCTGAACATCTGCCACAAACAAAAACTAACTTGCTAGTTAACCTGCCTTTGATGTTGCTGCACCTCTTATGTGTCCATAGCTTGCACCGGGTACATCTTATAGAGTTACTACCTACTCCTTTTCTACATACTGAGCAGGGCCATCTACCTGAAGGGGTTTGTGTTTTATCTACCTTCCTACTTATTAGGATTTTGGTTTTAGCTAGGTTGACTCTAAGGCCCTTCAATTCTAGACCTTGCTTCCACACCTGAAACTTCTCCTCTAGTTCTGATAGTGACTCCGCAATTAGGGCAAGGTCATCAGCATAGAGGAGCTCCCAGGGGCAACCTGTCTTGAACTCCTCTGTGATTGCCTGGAGGACTATGGTAAATAATAGGGGGCTGAGGACGGAACCTTGGTGGACCCCTATCTCTACCCGGAATTCATTGCTGTACTCATTTCCAACCCTCACCTTACTAGCCGCATCTCTACATGGCTCGCACAGCTCTCACTAGCCATTCTTCTATCCCAAGTTTCCTCATTGACCACCAGATAAGGGATCGGGGGACCCTGTCAAAGGCTTTCTCCATGTCAACGAAAGCCAGGTACAGAGGTTTATCCTTGGCTAGGTATTTCTCTTGCAACTGTCTCACTAGAAATAAGGCATCAGTAGTGCTTTTACCTGGCACGAACCCAAACTGCATCTCATCTAAATTGATTCGCTCCCTAATTAGTTGGGCTATGACCCTCTCTGTAACTTTCATAACCTGATCTAACAGCTTGATGCCTCTGTAATTATTTGTATCTAAAGCGTCCCCTTTACCTTTGTAGCAGTTGACTATGATGCTGCTACACCAGTCATAGGGTATGACTCCTTCGTGTATCACCTGGTTCGTAATACGGGTGACTAGGCTATAGCCAACACTGCCAGATATTTTGAGCATCTCTGCAGTGATTCCTGATGGGCCGGGGGCTTTCCCGGTCTTCATACTCTTAATTGCTTTATCTACCCTGGTACTATCAACTCGGATAGCTGGTCCCTCTATTGGGTCGACATAAGGCAGGCTCTCTTTCTCCCATTCATTCTCTTTATTAAGCAATCTATCGTAGTGGCATCTCCAGACCTCTTTCTTTGCATCCTCATTTAATGCAAGCGTACCATCATCCATGCGAACACATTTCTCTCCTACAACATCACTATTCTCTCTCCTACACTGTCTTGCAACACGAAATACCTCGAGTCTTTGGTCCTCACGGCGCAGAACATTGGCAAATCTTTCCTTATCTGCTTCCCATCTGGCTAAATAAACCTGTCGCCTGGCCTCCCTTCTGGCACATTGGTACAATTCCCTGCTACCACCGTTCTTCCAGTCCTTCCAAGCTTGTTTCTTTTGTCTAATAGCCCTGTCTACCTCCTTGTTCCACCACCACGTTACTCTGGGTTGGGAGGGGACCTTACACCACCCACAAATCTGGTCGGTGGCTTTCAACAGGTTGTCCCGCAGAAATCTCCAATTGTCTTCCACGTTGTATGATGCTATATCCCCTTCTATTTCGTTAAATGCTTCAAGTAACTTGTCTCTAAGTCTCTGTCCGTTTGCAGGGTCTTTAAGCTTCCACACCCTTCTTCTCCAAGCCTGTCTAATTCTGGGCACCCATTTTGCCTTGATCCCAAAGTCGCTAACTACTAATCTATGTTGTGGGGTACATTCTTCGCCAGGGTAGGTTTTGGCATTTATAAGCCGCCCTCTTTCCCTATTTCTGGCGAGGATGTAGTCGATTTGGCTAGAGTGTCTGCCGGAGCGGTAGGTGACTATATATATATATATATATATATATATATATATATATATATATATATATATATATATATATATATATATATATATTATTGTACTTGGGGATGGTCATATTGCCAGTTTAGCCAATAAAAACACACGCACTGTATATTTGGTGTTAATTTACTTCAGCTTTATATTACATTACATTACATTAATCCTATTTTGGCCAGAGTTCTTTCGTCACACTTCTGTGACCTCATCAGTGGTCCTTTGCTTTCTTCTTTCTTATGTGTGTCCCACCTTGCTAACTATCAGCCATTTTGTATTTTTACATTATTCATTATTAATCCTTTAAAAAAATATAAATTTCAAAACACAGCAGGAACTTGGTTGCCAACCCAATATATGTATATGTGTAAATACATATATATGCGTGTGTGTGTGTGTGTGTGTGTGTGTGTGTGTGTGTGTGTGTGTGTGTGTGTGTGTGTGTGTGTGTGTGTGTGTGTGTGTGTGTATATATATATATATATATATATATATATATGGATGGATGTGTATGTATATATATGGATGGATGTGTATGTATATATATGGATGGATGTGTATGTATATATACGTATGTGTGTGTGTATATATATATATATATATATATATATATATATATATATACACACACACACACACAATGGTTGTTATGTGCGTTGACCATCTGTTCCTGGCAGATTTTTTTCTCATCTGAGAAAAACCTGAGTATGTTTTGTTGGAGGGGATGCTTGAGTTCAAAAGCTTCGTAGCATGGTAGAGCATGTCTTCATGCACATCTCGCATGTACCTGGTGATGAACCTGATTGACTTGGAGGGATTGTCAATCATGGCCTGGATCTCACTAACAAATTCATGAGTTCTTTTCTTATCAGAACAATCAGAGTGAGTTTTCTGAGCTGTTGTACCTTCGTAATCACCACTAGACTCATCCAACTCTTTCTGAATCCTCTGCAGACTGACACCCAAACACCCTGAAATGTTTGTATTGGAGCTTCTGGCGAGAATGCCAAACAGTGCAGCATGTCATTTCCAAATTTCTGGCAGATTGAATTGCATCAGCGTACTGTTTTTCTGAGATGGTGCCCATCTGGCCCTACTATACTGTGTAGTCGACAAAATCAAAAACAAGCAATGTGCATGCATGAAATAAAAAATATAAAATGACAGTTTACCCATCACACTCTGTATTTATACACACACACACACTTAGTCGTTTAAACAAAGGGATGTGGGTTCACATCCCACGCAGATGGGAAAGCCTTCTTTTTTCTGTGGAGTGCTTATATGCCCCGTTATTAGACTATTTTCTTTAGTCATTGCATGGTGATCACCATAAGCTTTAAACTTATATAAAAAATACCATTATTATTATTATTTACAGGATTGTAAAATACGGCTCCATATAACAAAACCATTTGCACCGAAAGCATACACACACATATTATACTTATTGCGATAAATGTAAACAAACCAATGTTTGTCTTTGAAGCGCTGAAATGTGTATTGTGAGATACAAATAAGATAATTATTTTCAAACGCACTAACACCGATAGAACAGCAGAGACAGGATAAAATATCCATACAAAGCAGAAAAATGTCAGCAACCAGCCATAAGACTCAAACTCAATATATACATCTGTTTGAATATATATCATTATCATCATCGTTTAACGTCCGCTTTTCATGCTAGCATGGGTTGGACGATTTGACTGAGGACAGGTGAAACCAGATGGCTACACCAGGCTCCAATCTGATTTGGCAGAGTTTCTATAGCTGGATGCCCTTCCTAACGCCAACCACTCTGAGAGTGTAGTGGGTGCTTTTACGTGCCACCGGCACGAAGGCCAGTCAGGCGGTACTGGCAACAGCCGCGCTCAAAATGGTGTATTTTATGTACCACCTGCACAAGGGCCAGTCCAGGGGCACTGGCAACGATCTTGCTCGAAAGTCCTTACACATGCCGCGGGCACAAGTGCCAGAAAGGCGACACTGGGCACAGGTGCCATGACGATTTCGCTTTCGCTTGCCCCAACAGGTCTTCGCAAGCTGAGTTTCGTGTCCAATGAAGGAGGAGACGATGTTGGCATGGGTGCCAGTCGTCGAATTTAGTACGATTTCGGTTTCACTTGCCTCAACAGGTCTTCGCAAGTCGAGTTTAGTGTCCAATGAAGGGAAGATACGCATAAGTGGGCTGGCTATACCCCTGGCAGAGGCCTTGGATTTAGGTCTCACATGGCTTGCCGGGTCTTCTCATGCACAGCATATTTCCAAAGGTCTCGGTCAAGCTATATTACTACCAAATGTTAATCTTTATATACAACTTAATATGGAGACCTTGTTAGAACATTGAATACTCTGTTATCTTTAAAGATATTCTTGTATAGGTGCATAAAAGCATGCACATAGATCGTAGTAGACAATATATATATATATCACAAAAACTACAGTGACAAGCCAGATTTTTGATAAATATTGTCAGTTCTTGTTAAAGTTTTCAAATATTAAAACTTTTGCAGAATTAACTTCCTTAAAAATTCTAAATTTTGTTTCAGAGCTGAATTGTAAATTTAGAGTCAGATGATGTTTCTTAAATCTTTAACTATTTAACATGTAAACCAGTCATATCCGACACAAATATTCTACCTGTTTTATGTTGAAATTGGTCAGATTCAGACTCTCACACCTACCCCTACAATGTCATTCTAAAAGTAAACAATCACATCATCAAAATCTCAACGCTATGAGTAATGCATGATTAATTCAAAACAATGTGAATAAGCAAGCATTACATTTGACAGTAATCTGAATGCTAAAAGGTTAAAGCAATCACATTAATAACTAGCTAATCCTCATCTAGTTATTTGGTAAACATGAATTATCAACCTATGTATGGTTATTGAAACAAAATTGGGGGCAAGAGACTGGACAGAATTTATTCCAAGGTACAGTTCTGTGATGAAATATCTGTTGATCTGCCAGATTTGTTTTTGTCTCAAAATCTAAGTTTCTTATCATTGTTATCAATATTGTATTACAAGACTTGGATCCTGTACATATTCTTCATGACTTCTGTTATGTTTTGTTGCCTAAGTTTGGGAGCAGGAATGGCTATGTGGTTAGTAGCTTGCTTACTGACCACATGGTTCCGGGTTCAGTCCCACTGCGTGGTACCCTGGGCAAAGTGTCTTCTACTATAAACCTTGGGCTGACCAAAGCCTTGTGAGTGGATTTGGTAGATGGAAACTGAAAGAAGCCCATTGTATATATATATATATATATATATATATATATATATATATATATATATGTTTGTGTTTGTCCCCCTACCATCGCTTGACAACCAATGTTGATGTGTTTATGTCTCTGTAACTTAGTGGTTTGGCAAAAGAGACTGATAGAATAAGTACTAGGCTTACAAAGAATAAGCCCTGAGGTCAGTTTCTTTGACTAAAGGCTGAGCTCCAGTTTGGCTGCAATCAAATGACTGAAACGAGTAAAAGAATATGGACTTTGATAAATGGAACTATAGCAGAAGACACTTACTCAAGGTGCCATGCAGTGTGACTGAATCCAAAACAATGTGGTTGGGGAAAAAATACTTTTTACTACCCCACCATGTCTGCGCTACATATATCTTATTTTAAAATTAAGGAATTAAAATTTTAAAGTGTTTAGCTATTCACATATCTAAATTTTTTTTTTTAATATCTTTAAATGAGTTATTTATTCATGGCTGAAGAGTTCAGTTCAAACTAAATCATTTTATGCATTGACTGAATAAAAATAGACTATTAATTGATAATTTTAGTCCTCAATTTAATATCCTAGATACTATTTTTAGTTGAAAAGTTTTGTCAAATTTCATCTTCATCCTACACCTGCTTTCTATTGGTTGTCACAACGCGAGTCTATTCTTGGAGTTATTGCACTCCTCGATGGGTTGAAGGAACATATTTTGCTTTTACATATTATTTTTGACTTGGTTTCTACAGCTGGGTGTCCATTCTTTTACCAACAGCTTGACAGAGTGTACTGGGTATATTTTATCATGTCTCTAGCTCAAGAAAGGGTGCTATGTCCTTGACAAGATTAAAGAGTCCTCTTGGTCTTTGTTGTCTGTGTGGCAACCAAAGCCTTGTGAGTGGACTTGGTAGATGGAAACTGAAAGTAACCCTCAGATATGTGTGTCTGTGTCTTTGTGTTTCTCCCCCACTATTGCTTGACAACTGGTGTTGGTGTGTATGTCCTGATAACTTAGCAGTTTGGCAAAAGAGACCAATAAGGTAAGTGCCAAGCTTTAAAAAAAAGTACTGGGGTTGACTGGAATATCTCATTTGGTGCCCCAGCATAGTTGCAGTCTAATGACTTAAACGAGTAATATTCTTTTACTTGTTTCAGTCATTTGACTGTGGCCATGCTGGAGCGCCACCTTTAGTCAAAGAAATCAACCCCAAGACCTATTCTTTGTAAGCCAAGTACTTATTCTATCGGACTTCTTTGCCGAACCACAAATTTACGGGGTTGTAAACACACCAACATTGATTGTCAAGCGATGGCAGGGAGACAAACACAGACGCGCGCACACACACACACACACACACACACACACACGACTATATACATATATATATATATACCTTTGGAAATGTGCTGTGCGTGAGAAGACCCGGCAAGCCAAGTAAGTTCGTTGCCAGTGCCCCTGGACTGGTTCTTGTGTGGGTGGCACATGAGATGCACCATTTTGAGCGTGGCCGTTGCCAGTACCGCCTGACTGGCTCCCGTAGGATTTTCGAGTGAGATCGTTGCCAGTGCCCCTGGACTGGCTTGTGCGGGTGGCACATAAAAGACACCATTTCGAGCGTGGCCGTTTTCGTGCGGGTGACACGTAAAAGCACCCACTACACTCTCTGAGTGGTTGGTGTTAGGAAGGGCATCCAGCTGTAGAAACTCTGCCAAATCAGACTGGAGCCTGGTGTTGCCATCCGGTTTCACCAGTCCTCAGTCAAATCGTCCAACCCATGCTAGCATGGAAAGCGGATGTTAAACGATGATGATGATGATGATGATGATATACAACAGGCTTCTTTCAGTTTCAGTCTACCAAATCCACTCTCAAGGCTTTGGTCGGCCCGAGGCTAAGGTAGACACTTGCCGAAAGTACTATGCAGTGGGACTTAACCCGGAACCGTGTAGTTTGTAAGCAAGCTTCTTACCCCTTAGCCACGCCTGGGAAAATGTATTTTCCTATTTTAGTGTAGCTATTTTGAGTCCCTGCTTGATGTAAAAGGTGACTAAAGGAGTTGGTAACAGGAAGGGCATCTGGCCATAAAACACTGCTTCAGTAAAACTGTCCTGCCTGTGTATAACTTCAAAAAGTGGACTTAAAATGATATATAATTGAAATTTTTTGATAAGTATTGCAAATAAACAATTGATTTATGACACATCGTTGCCAGTGCCCCTGGACTGGCTCTTGTGTGGGTGGCACATAAAATACACCATTTTGAGCATGACCATTGCCAGTACCGCCTGACTGGCCTTCGTAGGATTTTCGAGCGAGATCGTTGCCAGTGCCCCTGGACTGGCTCTTGTGTGGGTGGCACATAAAATACACCATTTTGAGTGTGGCCATTGCCAGTACCGCCTGACTGGCCTTCGTGCGGGTGACACATAAAAGCACCCACTACACTCTCTGAGTGGTTGGTGTTAGGAAGGGCATCCAGCTGTAGAAACTCTGCCAAATCAGATTGGAACCTGGTGTTGCCATCCGATTTCACCAGTCCTCAGTCAAATCGTCCAACCCATGCTAGCATGGAAAGCGGACGTTAAACGATGATGATGATGATGATGATGATGAAGAGTCAATATCTGTGGTAAAAAAAAAAAAATTATTTCGGAGCCATGTGTCAGTGCTATGTAAGTGCACCCATGCTGGTGGCATGTTAAAAGTACCCAGTACACTTTGTAAAATGGTTGGTATTAGGAAGGGCATTCAGCTGTAGAAACCATGCCATAACAGACAATTTGGAGTCTGGACAGCCCACAAGCTGGCCAACTCCTGTCAAACCGTCCAACCCATGCCGGCATGGAAAACATGTGAAATGATGCTGATGATGATTTGAGGAGAGGTCTATTTTATATATTGTTGCTGACTATCTTGGGGAAGCTTTGTTTGGCATACTGTTAAAAATTTTCTCTACCTTGCATTCTATCTTATTCAACTGACAGCTTTGTCATATTCATTGTTACACCATAAATATAAACAACCACCCCATGTCTACCTGAACTCTTCTGTAACTTCTCTTGGCATACTATAAACATTTAACTAGGTGACCTTGTGGTTATTTATAATCAGCTAAATATGAAAAGGTGCCTTTTCAGTTTATTCCATGACTGGGCTACTTAGGTGTCATTTCCGAATGGTACGGACCACACTGCTCCTTCATGTGTATATGTATATTATCTACATGTCAAAGTTTATGTATCAAATCGACATTGTTATATAGAATGGCTTAATTGAAGAAAGCAAAACACAGTCACAATAATATATTTCAGAAGAGATCTTCAATGAATTTGTTAAAGAACTGATAGATTTCTCAGAATATGATTAATATAATTTCAAGTTTTGAAATGCTCTCTTTCTGTACAAATCTAGAGCCTTTGAGACTTGTTGAAACAGTAGTCTACAGCTTCCTGACTCTGATAATTGTAAGCATTACATTACCACGTCTACATAACACCAATATCTTAGTGGTTAGATCCTATACATCAATATTTCAGTGGCTATCATGTACATTAACTTTTACAGGCACGGATGGTTGTGTGATAAAGAAGTTTGTTTCACAACTGCATGATTTCAGGTTCAGTCTCATTGTGTGCCACCTTTGACAAGTGTCTTCTATAGCCCAGGGATGACGGATGCCTTGCTTGTGAATTTAGTAGATTTATACTGTAAGCCTGTCATATATATATATATATATATATATATATATATATATATATATATATATATATAATGTGCGTATGTGTATATCATTTAATGCGTGTGCTTGACAACTAATGTGGCTTTGTTTATGTTGCCCTGATTTAGTGGTTTGGCAAAAAAAAAAAAAAGACTGATAGAATAAATATCAGATTTGAAATAAGTACTTGGGTTCATTCGATTGACCAAGACCTGCAGGGTGGTTCCCCAGTATGGCCACAGCCCACTGACTGAAAAAGAATTAAAAAATTAAATGAAGTCTGCATATTTCCACTCATTCATCTCTTGGACGTTAGCCATAAAAACTTCGAGTGTTAAACTGAAAATTTTGATCTTTTACTACTTTTATTGCTCTCTCAATTCTTTAAATAACAATTCCTTAAATTTCTTTCACCAACCCCACAATTAGTACAGGTTGAACAAAGGTGAGATTTACTAAGGTCATAATACAAACACTCTTCAACCTTGACCCTTTGCAGACAATACTCATTTGAAACCATCATGGGTCTATGGATGCTAGGTCTAATAATCTGTATTATGCCCTGCCCACCTCTTTAGTCTTCACAAAGTTGTCTGTAGCATCAAGCATGTAACAATTCCTGTTCTTTGTGCAGTATTGATTTATGTTTGTTGATGTATAAGCAGTTCTTGCTAAGACTTTTTTTACGTTCTGTTCCGGCTGAAGTTATTCTATACATTAGAGTATCTTTTGTTTTATAACCTTTCCAAAACTAGATTGCTTATTTTTTTTGAGAACATAAATAATGAATTGGTAGGTGGGGTAGTTTTAGGATATTTAGTGGTGAAGTGTGCATGTTGCATAAACCCAGTTTAGCTGAGATTGACAAGCTTTACAAATGATAATGATCAAATCAATGACTAGATTAAATCTCAAATCCATTGTCTGGGCAAATGTCCTATACTATAGCCTTGAATAACCAAAAACCTTGTCGACGAAATTAGATAAACCAGTAGTTCTGAAACTTACAAATACTAAGCTCTGTGGTAAAATATTTGTGAAATGTTTGCATGCACCACCCCACTGATATTCTTTAATATGAAGACATAATAGATTTGCATCTCTGCAATTCTTCTTTCTTCACCATGGTATTGGAGCAGTTTAAAACGATCTTTATTTTATTAGATATGGCTGTTTCACCTGCCTACTTTTCAGATCTCACACTCTTCCCTTGTGAGAAACATTGAGATGAACAGTACTGTGCAAGAAGCCTGTTAGGTGAACTCTGTTCTTAGGTGGTGGTCAACTGAATCCTTTTGTGACCATATTTCTAATGAAACCTGCTACTTAATGTGTTTCATTTTATTTTGGAAATAATTATGAATTAAGGATTGTGTAAAATAGTAACCGTATCTGTTCTCACTAAGCTAGGGTTTGGAGCATAATTTAAAAGGTTTTAAAGAAAATTATGATAGAAGGTGGTAATTTAGATACAAACACTTTAAAACTGATGGTTTTTGTGTCACAAATCCAGGGTTCTCAAGCAGATTAAACTGTCACTCAGTCTAATTGTGTTACTGACTCTTTTTGTGCCAGAGTTCATTCTATTGGTTCATGTTTCTGGTCTGAGGTTAGCTCAATATCTTGATGTGTTTCTTCCTGCTGCATTAACCTATCAGTTGTATTTTCTTCCTTTTACTGCACTTTTAGCCTCTAAGATCCTGCAAACAAAGGTTACGGGTAATTTTCTTCCTCTGACTAAGCTTAGATAAAAAAAAGATCTATTTCTAAATGAAAAATATAAATCTGTTGTATGCTATAGAAGCAGTATTAAATTGAAATAACCTACTGTGTATCATACTCAGAAAATACATCACTGAAAGGCAAATTTACTATGGTATTTGACTAGAGATAAAATCTTATAGATGTACTGTTTTTAAAAACAATATCATCATCATTGTTTAACATCCGCTTTCCATGCTGGCATGGGTTGAATGGTTTGACTTAGGACTGGCAAGCGAGGAGGCTGCACCAGGCTCCAATCTGTTCTGGTAAGGTTTCTAGAGCTGGATGCCCTTCCAACCACTCCGAGTCTGTTGTGGGGTGTTTTACGTGCCACCAGCCACACTCGAATGGTGCTTTTTACATGCCACTGGCATGGATACCAGTCAGGTGGCACTGGCATCAGCCATGACAATGATTTCACTTGACTCAACAGGTCTTCTCAAGCACAGCATATTACCCGACGATTGAAGGGTACTTTTAAATGGGCTGGTTATGTGACACTGGCATTGGCTACGGCTGTGATCTCAATGTTCCAGTAGTAGCTACCAAGAATGCCAGATACATTTCAGTCACATTGGGCCTTGTCAGTGGCATATACATACTGACATCTAGCCACATTACTAGATGAAATTCGTCACCTCCCATTTATAGGAAAAAATGAATTAACATACGCTGGTGTTGCAAATAACTGCCCAGCTGGATAAAAATCTCTCATATGCAATCAAGCCAACATACCTTTAGGATAACCATATTTAGCTGAACTCAATCCTATTATATTTGGCTTCTTTGATTTTTAGGAGTTTCCCATTCTAGTTTTTATCCAATTCTGATAACTGGCAAATTTTGTCGGAATAATTATAAATAGGCTGACCACATGAAGGGTGGGGTCATTTACCAGAATATAATAAGGTATTACAGCAGAAAGCTATAAAAGTTTAAGAAGTAGTACATACAGCATTTATAAATCAGTCAGTAAGCCTAGGCTGTATTTAATTGTACATGTGTTGGTAGCTTAGTAGATAAGACGAGCCATTTGGCAGATTTGTTGGCGTGATGGATAAAATACTTTATAATAATCAGTCCATCTCTCTACACATGATGTTCAATTCTCATTGAGGTTAACTTTGCCTTTCATCTTTTTAGAGTTGATGAATATTCCTTGTTTGTTTCTTTTTCTGGAAAAATTGACTCTGGTTCAGAGCTGGAACTGTATGGGCTCTGTCTAAAAATGTCACAAGACAAGTTGTATGTTACAGCAAGTGCTCCTTTGGCTCCTTCAAGAAGCTGAAGGCTCAAGCAAGCCTGGTGGATTAAGGTGTTAATAAACTCTATTTAGAAATATAATTAGAGATCAAATCTAGCTTGGAACAAATAGGACAACTAATAATGCTCAGAAATGAAAATGATGTGTAAAGGGAAACAAAGTATGGATCTGATAACGAGGAAAACTTTGTGATAGCTCTTCTCAATACATATATAATATAATATAATGTGTGTGTGTGTCATTGTCATGCATGTGGTGTCTTTTGTTTCCAACTTTCTATATAAACATTTCTGATCTGGTGAATTACACAGAAACAGGTTAGGGTTGGCAACAGGGAGGGCATCCAGGCATAGCAAAATTCACCTCAGTAAATTCTATCTGATACATGTGAGTATAGAAAAGTGGATGCTAAAAGGATAATGATGATGATATATATATATTTTATAGTATTGATTCCTTTTATGAGGTACTTCATAAATCTCCCATCTTTTACTTTGTATTAATTGATTTACTGTATACTGTATATGGTCCCCTCATCATGTTCTATGGGTTGCATATTGAAGCTTCTCCATATTGTTCCTACTGTGGAATCATTTTGAAATTTTAGTTTGAAGTGATCACACTGTCACACAAAAATATGATCACTGTTCAACTATTACTCATCGTAGTAGTCTAATGAAGCTGTTCCAACTGTGACCATCTCATCCTTTTTAATAGAATCTCGGACAACATTGTTGGGTGTGTACTCTTATTTAAAATGGTAGGCTGTGATTTGAAGGAGTAGAGACTTGGAGGATATATGGCTGCTATTTCTGTTAGAGATCTATTGGTTCATCATCATAAATTTAAATGCAGGCAGTGACTTAGTAAGTAGAGTGTCAGTCTTGACCATGTAATTAATAAGAGTTATTTTTTTATTAATTAGTCAGTTCAAAGCTTGTACTTTCATCATCTGTCAAAGCCAATCAGTTTCTCTCTTTCAGATTAGTTAAGTCATATATAGTTGTAGTGTATTGAGTTATGAAGCTGAAAGCTAAATTTTTCCTTTTATCTTTTCAATCCAGAGCAGTATTCATGACTCTTTATGGGACTTCCAAGAATAGTGGAAGGTAGGAAGGAAGGTATCTTCAAAGTAGAGATCTGGCACAATTGCTCTCAACAGAGTGGACTGCTGAAGTCACCCAAGATGCAAGATAGTAATGTTATATTGAGTGATGTAAAGTTAACTGTGCTATTGCCACACCATTAATTAATAAAACTACATGAAGGGTGCATCTTTGTGATCACATGACTGAAACAGATAACATTACGATGGAAGGTTTTAATCTAAAAAGGAATATTCTAAAATAGGTGATTTTTTTTTGTATCATAAAACCGGTGACAGTCTGTTCTTAGGTGGCAGGGTGTAGTGTCAAGGATTAAGCTCTTAAAAAATAGTTATATTTCGGTATGGTCATTTAAAAAAAAATTTTTATATTTTGCCAAATAAACACACACACACTATATATTTGCTCTTCACTTGTTTATTAATATTCTTATTTTATCTTATGCCCATTATCTGGAAATATTTTGTTATATATCTGAGACCTCTTCAGCGACTCCTTCCATCCACATGTATCCTCCTGCTCTGCTTAGTCCATTAAAAAAAAAACTTTTCCATTTAAAATGGTTTTGAACTGCTTGATAACAAAACCTAATTTTCAAAGTGTTCATGTAGAAATTAAAACTTAACCCTTTTGTTACCATATTTCTGTTGAAATACACTGCCTTTGTTTCAATTCAATTTAAAAATAATGAAGAATTTAGTAAAATAACTTTCTAATTATTAAGCTGGGGTCTGGAACAATTTAGCATAAAACTTTGATGGAAAATTATAATTTTAGATTACTGAAAGAAGTAAGTTAATATCATAGAATCAGGGGTGGTCTCAGGTGGGTTGGTACCAAAAGGGTTAATAATAATTTTGTTATATTCCAAGCATTAGCTTCATCATGAGCATTATTGTTTTTTTATGTTCATTTTTTCTATACTGGCATGGATTTGATGAGATTTATTGAGGCAGTATTCCATGGTCAGATATTCTTCCTGTGGACAACTCCTCTTTTTCTTCGCGTGGAGCAGTGGCAGCAAAAACTGTCACTGGACATATTACTTGCAAGAGACAAATGCTGTCATTGTTTTTGCTCATATAGTCACAGTGTGAGGACATGTATAAAGACATGCATACACACACACATGTGAGCATGCATATATATATCAACCAGGAACCTTCCTGTGTTCAGGGGCTGGTTTGCGAAGACAACAGTTCCAGTTGTGTTGTACTGCATGCATACAATCGACCATGCCCTTGCTTCTAGTCTGTTCTTTGATGTTGTCAGCCCATAAATGTCTTAGACAGCCTCTTGCTCTCTTCCCCTCAACACTTCCTGTCAAGATGGTCTTGGGCACACCCGAGGAGTGACACTCGGTTTATCCAAAATATAATAGCTTTGTGGACTTGATTGCAATAATAGGTATCTGGATTTTAAGTTTTCTAGGACTGTAGTATTTGCTATCTTGTCTTTCCAGCTTATCTTTCCCAGTTTATGAAAGATTGACCTCACAAAAGCTTCTATCTTTTTCCCCCATCGCTGTGTACAATAGTAAAGTTTCTGCCTCTTAGATGAGTTTACTAGCCACAATCATAGATGCAATGTTATGTCTTTTGAAGTGAAGATCTTTTTTCATTCTTATAAATTTAGCTTTAACCTTATTTATTCTTTAAGTAACTTCTTCACAGTACTCTTCTTGATTTATTATCTGCCCTAAATACTTGAAGCTTTTTACTTGCTCAAGCTTCTGTCAGTCTACTATATATTCGCTTCCTTTTGTTCTGTCTTACTAATGACCATTTAAAAAGAATTAGTCATATTTAGACCTTTCTTGTCACTTTGCTCTTTCATAACATCAACAATTCATGTTATTTCTCATTGCTGTCTGCCAATACTGCTGTCTCACCAGCATATCTTATATTGTTTATGCTTATGCCGTTAACTGCGATTCCTTTGATCTCATTTGATTCTTTGAATATATGCTCAGTATAGATATTAACCCTTTAAAATTCAAATTGCGTTATCAAATTTAATGCATATTTAATCATACTGCTTTTAATCGATCATCCATTTTCCTGTAACTCTGAGATTTGATGATGTAATTGCATATTTTCAGAAGGACATTGTAAAATAGGTGTTAGAGGCTGGATCTGACTGGTTTGAACACAAAACAGGTAGAATATTTGGGTTGCATATGGCTAGTTTAAATGCTAAAGGGTTAAATATCCATTTTTCCATGCTTGCATGAGTCATATGGAATTTGTTGAAGTAGACTTTCTACAACTTGATGTTCTCACTGTCACCAACCCTCACCTGTTTCCCATCGAAGTTATCTTTCTCATGTCCAGACATTTTTCACAGAAGGCAGGAAACAAATGATATACTCATTTACAATCATCACATGGTGTCAAGAGAATGATACAGACACACACACACCCATATATGATGGGCTTTTTTCAGTTTCTGTGTACCATATCCATTCAAAGATTTTGTTTGACCTGGGCTATAGTGAGAAACACTTATCCGGTGTGCTTTGCATTGAAAATGTACATATGTGTGTGGTGTATCATTGTGATGTATGTATATGTATATATATCCAAAAAAATATATATCTGTATATGTATGTATACCTCCCACACACATATACACTAACATGTATATAAACTTAACAAAACCAGTAGTTTGCTCCTAGATTATCAAGTTTTTAGACATCTTGAACTTATGTGAAACTGCTTAAATTTGTTCCCATTAATTTCCTACTTACTGAAACCTACCTAACAACTGAACCTACCCAGTAATCATTAAGTGTTAACTCATTCACTGTTGCTTTTGTGCATAATACTTTAATCTTTACAGATTTATAAAGAGATTCTTCTCTCCTAACAATTTTTTATACTGGAAACAAAGAGGCAGGGTAGCTTATTAGTAGTATGGCCAGTTGTTCACGATTTAAAATAATTGTTTAGCGAGAGCTGTTTCAAATTGTGTTGTGATATACTTAATTCAATCAACTGATTTTCATACTCACATTATATGAAGGAGACACAGTGGCTGAGTGGATAAAAATTAATTTTTCAATTTGAGAGTAATGTAATAATCTTTTTTTATTGTGTTAAGGGTTTCAGCATGTGCAAAGCACTAAATACCTCCTTTGTGTTTCTATGGTAGTAGAGTAACTAATGAAATGGGAAATGATTGTGTGATACATGCAGAGGATGTACAATGTGTATCTCTCTTACTTTTAGAATAGTTTTACCATGTCTCTTCCCTGTGTGTTGTAAGAGGTAGCATCTGTCTTCAAAACACTGCCTTTAAAAACCTATCCAATCTATGCGAGCATGAAAATGATAATTATGAATACACACACAGTAGCTGATGTTAACTGGAAAGCCTGCTTGTAGTACCTATCAGTACCAAATCCTCTAATACAAGAATAAATTTTATGGTTAAGTGTTTGGCTTTCACATGTAAAGCATCAAAAGTAGATTTAACAATTCATGGTAGTATAGTATGCTTAAGGGAGCCTATTTATGGTTAGTTGATCTGCTGGATAGCTATCAAAATTTCCTCAAATTAAACCATTCCCATTTTTTTTTTTAAAAAGGGCACACTTTGTACCAGGCATTTGCAACTTTTCTCCAGAAGCAGACCACATAAGACAGCTTGTTATCAGGTGCACTACACTATTAAAATATTTGAGGTAATTTTTCATTAGGTGCACCATTTAGAAAGTCCTGTGTTCTGCAGTTTACCCATGACTGCTTTAGTTGTTATGTCTGGAATACCATTTTTTATACATTTATGTTTGACCAGGACTGATCTTTGGCTGAACAACTTGATATCAGTTGAGTTACTCTTATCTTCAGTTTCTTCTTCCCCCTTAACAATATACTGTTTGTAAGTTTATTATCATAGTTGATATTAGTGATACTATTTGTGTAAAGACTGTATTGAATTTATATTTTATATTTTACAGTGACTATTGGTGAAATCCATAATCAAGGGGACTTGGTGTCACAAAGGTCAGTATGAATAGAATATTATTAATTTTAAGCTCTGCTATAAGTTTTAACATTATCATGTTAAAATGTTCAAATGGGGAGAAGTGTTTTTTTTTTATGTGGCAGGGTGGGGGTGGAGATAAAATATGAACGATTTTATGCCAAAGTATTGGTTTGGTTTTCGCATTATTGAGCAAGAAACTACATCCTGTTAATGGAGTTCTTGTGAAAACCATGATGGAATACACAATTAATGTGTAATGTATGGAAAATTGGTATGAAAAGAAGAAATTGTTTGGTTAAGTTTTATTAAGAAGTTAGTAGTTAATGAAATATCTCCTCTTTGTTGGTGATGTGTACTTAAAGGATCAGAATGTAAGAAGAATATTTTTTCATTACTAGAAGACTGCCATCAAGCAGACTTGAACTTTCTCCCAGTTCAAATACTTTGTTACTTGTGTGTGTGCATGTTACTGTCACCTTATCTTGACATGATTGTTGTGTCACTGTCATACAAGTGGTGTCCTTTGTTTCCAGTCTTCTACAAAAACATGTTTGGTCATGGGGAATATGGATATTAGAATGATGATGAAATGCAATGATATCATCATCATCATCATCATCATCGTTTAACGTCTGCTTCCCATGCTAGCATGGGTTGGATGATTTGACCGAGGACTGGTGAACCAGATGGCTACACCAAGCTCCAATCTGATTTGGCAGAGTTTCTACAGCTGGATGCCCTTCCTAACGCCAACCACTCTGAGAGTGTAGTGGGTGCTTTTACGTGTCACCGGCATGAAGGCCAGTCAGGCGGTACTGGCAATGGCCATGCTCAAAATGGTGTATTTTACGTGCCACCTGTGCATGTGTGTAATATATATATATATATATATATATATATATATAAAACTAATATTAGTGAGGCTGTCTTGTGACTAAAAAGTGTTCTCTTAGTAGTGGATGCCTTGTATCTGAGGATTTTAACATGGAATAAACTGTTGCACACCAGCCATTGTAGCAACAGAAATGATCAGAATTTAAGTCTGGATCTGATAGTGAAATGATCGAGGACTCTCATTTTAGGTAGAACTAGTTTGATGCAATACCTATTCCCAATTGGTTGATGTAATGTGAAGTTTTTGACTTGTAAAACAAATTGCCATCCATAGATTTGAGTATAAACTTAGATGAACTTAGTTGATTTAGCTTATAATCAAGTAATCCTTTAATACCATAAACATTCAGTGAGCTCAGTTTTTGTTATTTACATTAAGATTTAGTCTACTTTTTTTTTGAAATTTTTATTTTCAGGATAAGCTTTTATCGATGATTACCAAATGAAGAAAAGCAAGTCATAATTGCTCTTTGGATACCATAATGAGCTTTAGCAGTGACGAAGTTAATTTCCTTGTATATAGGTACCTACAAGAATCAGGTAAGTCTATAATTCACTTTAAAAAAAAAATGTCTAACAAAATCTTATTGTAAAGCACACATGGTACAGGTATGGTTGTGTGATGAAGAAATTCACTTCATAACCATATGGTTTTGTGTTCATTCCCACTGTGTGTCACTTTGGGCCAGTGTCTTTTATAATTCTGGGCCAGCTAATACCATGTGAATGAATTTGTTAGATGGAAAGTGAAGGAAAATATGTTGTGTATTACGTATGTATGTATGTGTACACGTGTTGATTTATTAAGCTTTCCTCTCCATTCAACAGCCTATGTTTGTTTGTTTATGTCTTATAACTTAGCAGTTCAGTAATAGAAGACCTTGTCGGAATAAGTACCAGGCTTGAAAAAATGGTTTAATTTGTTCTATAAAACACTTCAATGTGGTGTCTTGGCATGACTGCAGCCCCATGATTGAAACAAATGAAAGAGTGTGAGGTGTTTAATTGGATGTCATGATTTATCAAAAAGCTAATGTTCTTGTTTTTTGTTTCTTCCAAATGATTACAATATTTTAAGGCATTAGTTCCCCCCCCCCATGTTGGTGTGATCCCAGTTTTATGCATACCATATGCAGTATTGAAAATATTTTTTTGTTATTTATAATACCAATAAAGATTGTTTGAACACACTCTCACCCACACGCACACACTCTCTATATCCCTCCCTCCCTCTCTCTCTCTCTCTCTCTCTCTCTCTCTCTCTCTCTCTCCCTATCTCCTCCCCCTCTCCCCCTCTCCCTCCCTCTCTCCCTCTCCCTCTCTCCCTCCCTCTCTCCCTCTCCCTATCTCCCTCTCCCTATCTACCTCCCCCCTCCCCATCTCCCCACCCTCTCTATCTCCCCTCTCCCCCTCTATGTATCCCCCTCCCCCTCTTTCTCTCTTTTAATCATTTAGTTAGGAGCTCATAATCCTTTGCAAGGCTTCTCGGATTGGTAGCTAGGAGGGAAGAAGATATCCTCAGATTAGTGGGTGATACCCAGTCCACCACTCAACCTCAACTAGGCCTTCACAGGATTTCAGCTTAGAATGTAAAGAACCAGAAAAAGATACAATGCATCTTGTCTGGTACTGTTACATTTCTGTCATTTCACTGCTCCAGATTGGTCCTTTTTAAAATTTTTTTTTTGATCTCCAAAAGGTGGAAAGCACAGTTGACCTTGGCAGGATTTGAATTTAAAGAGTAGAGAGTTAGAACAACTATTATAAGGCATTCTAACTCGCATTCAAATGACTACCAAATTGTTGTGTAAATAATGGTTATATATTGTTGGCAACAAAAATGCTGTCAACTTGTTTTAGTTAGGATACTTTAGGTATATGTTGGATATTTTCCTACCTAAGTTTTCATAAAACTGCATAAATAATAATTTGTCTTGATTGGTGAGTTTTTGTTGGAAATTGAAGGGAAATTTAGTAACTAACTGCTCTTTATGATGCTTTAAATTATCTTTTTTCACTTGATATTGAAAAATTGTTTGAAAAAGATAATGCTCCAAATTTTCAGAGGCCTCACAAAATTGAAGTAAATTCTAGTCGTCTTGGTTACGAAACCAGGATCTAGATCTGCAGAGCTAGATAGTTAAGATGTCTTTGCAGCTATAAGGTCCCAGGTTTGATCCTACTGACACAGTAGCAAATGGTCATTTTCTCTAGCCTCAGGTTGGCCTGTACTTAGTGGGCAAATGTCATATTTCATTGCTTCAAGCCTGACCCACACTTATTGGGTTAGTGGAAACTGTATAGAAGCCCATCAAGTGGATTGTACCTGTATTTCAAAATGGTTCATCCTTGTTACACTCTGTCCTGTTGATTCTGCTTAAGGATTATATAAAGGCTACATGTGTCTGTAGAATGCCCACACATAAATTCAGGAGCAGGTAATTTAAGCTGTTTATATTTTATTGTTATTTTCATTTCATACAGTGGTGATATATTGATATACTAGCTCCTGACCTATACTTACACTTGCCATGCAGGTAAATTATGTTTCTCATGCACTGGATATGTAGGAACAAAGTTTCAAGTGAAGACATTTTTCCATATCCAGCTGTGTAAAAAAACAATTGAGCTTTCTTTAGATCAAGTTTTTTTTCTGAAAGTACATGTAAATTATATTTTAATTATTCACATGACATAGTTTTGGCTCGTCTCTGTGACTATTGTTCAAATGAATATCTGTCTTGTTCTACTAGTTTTTTTTTTTCACACCAAGGCTTTTTTCTTTCTATTTAGTAAGGTACAGTGACACTATATATATATATATATATATATATATATATATTTAGTTTTCTTTATCCCACATAAGATAAAATTGTTTCTGTGACTGACATCTTCATCACCTTGTTTTAATGATCACCTTTCCATGCTTGTGTAGATTAGACAGAATTTATCTAGGCAGATTTTCTATGATTGGTTGTTCTTTCAGTCACCAGTCCTCACCTGTTTTCAAGTAAGGTAATATTTCCTCTAGTTGTTTGAACACAAACAACCACAGGGGCCAGACATGTTTTCACAGAAGATTGCAAATGGAAGACCCTGCTTGTATGGCGGTATTTGTTTACTATTAGCATGCTGTGTCAAGACAAGGAGACCCGAATAGGCATACATACTCATACACATACATAGGCTTCTTTCAGATTCCATCTACCAAATCCACCCACACAGCTTTGGTCAACCTGATGTTGTAGTATAAGACACTCGTCCAAGATACTGCACAGTGGGACTGAACCCGAAACCATTTAGTTGCAAAACAAATATTTTAATTACACATCCATGACCCTGCACTCATCATCTTTATTAATTTTTGTACCTGGATTCTTCAGGTACAAAACTAAAGATTATTGTATGGAGATTGCTGTTTCTCTTAGTCAGTTAAATTTTTGTGTTTTAGAAAGAGTCTTACAGAATAATCAGTCAATTCATTTATCTTTGTAAAGCAAGATAACATTTCTTGTTTTGATTGATTTACTCTTCATGTTTCAATTGTCTAGAAATACCTTGAGCTATAAATATGAGCCCTGTTCCATGAAATTCTGGTAGAGGTTTAATAGTGTGTGTGTGCATGTGCATGCACATGCCAGTTTTAGCACAGAATATTGTCACAGACTATTTTGACACTTTCCTGATTGGAGCTATTTTTGATTTGAGTTTATAATTATGTAGCAAAAATCATTAACCACATTAGAAAAGATGGGGAAAATAGGCAGTCAATAGGTTCAGTAAACATGGGCAATTGGTAAATTTGGTCTTTGTTAGGAGTGAAGAGTCTAAAGAGAACCTTGGTAGAGTAGTAATGTAATGACTGGTGAAAGTGGAAAAAAGAGAGTAGGTTAAAAGTTGGAGGTGAGGTGATGACAATGAGTCAAAGATGTTGAGGGTGAGAATATATGTTCTGAAAAAAGAGGGCTGATACAGAGACATGGTTGGTGTGATAGGTATAGGGAGGAAAGACTGGCAGTGTAATGTGAATTAAATAACTTTCCAAGTTGGAGTTTCGGTTGCTTAGAAATGTGCATATATTCTACTTAATTACATTATAATAAGAATTAGCTAAGTTACTTTGTAATAGTGTCTTTCTTTTGGCTACTCATATGCTATCATTATCTTCATTATCATCCTTTGACCCTTTTGTTACTAACCCGGCCGTAGCCGGCTGAAAAATTTTTTTGGTTCATAAGACTAACCCGGCTGTAGCCGGCCGAACGTACCCATTGTTATTTAAATGTATATTTGAACCCAAATCTCGTTAGTACATTCGTTAAAACACCTGATTTCACTTTGCAAACAGTTGAGTTATTGTCTCCGACATTGTTTGGCGTGATATTTGAACTCAGTGAATTTTGGAAGATTTTTTTCCACATTTTTTGCGGCGTTAATTTTTTTGAACTTTGAAGATAGAGAGGAGTTTCATGCTATCAAGCAGTAATTCCAAATTTGAAGGTTTTTCAACAGAAGATATGGAGATATCGAAGAAAAGAATGAATGAGCTACAAAAGCACATAGTGAACGATAATGAATCGGATATTTCTGTATCCGAAACTGAAAGCAGTGACGGCGACAGCGAGGATGATTTTACACCAGAAAAAGATTTTAAAAATATTTTTATTAACAATTTTTCTGAGGAAACAGGGTCTACCCATAGTCTTTCTCAGGAAGCGAAACCTTTAGACTTCTTTTTCATGCTTGTTTGAAATGATTACTGCGGAAACGAACCGTTATGCAGACTGTAAACAAACCGGGAAAAAAAGATAGCTTGTGGTTTCCTGCAACTGTAGATGAAATACGGGCATTTTTTGCCATAAATATTGTTATGGGTATTAGATAGTTACCCAGAATAACAAATTACTGGAGTGATTAGAAACCTTTTGGTGATGAATATATTTCCAGTATTATGAACGAGTACGATTCGTGAAGCTGAGCCAGTATTTACATGTGAGAGACACTAGCAATACCCCCTCCCCCCCCAGTACGTAAGGAGAACTTTGAAACAAAAATTATGCAATAGCATTAAGAACCCTTTCTTTAATTATGTTCCAAATATCACATTAATATGTTGATAAATAAAAAAGTTACAGGTGTTTAATGAGACTAGTCTAAATTCATGATTATTTCAGAATTTAATTGAAACTCATGAGTTGGATGGTTTGACAAGAGCTGGCAAACTGGAGAGCTGCACCAGATTCCAGTCTGATTTGGCTTGGTTTCTACAGCTTGATGCCCTTCCTAATGCCAACCACTTTACAGTGTGTGCTGGATGCATTTAACGTGGCAACAACACTAGTATTTTTTACATGATACCAGTACAGGACCAGATGGAGTGGCCCTTTTCATTAATTTCTTATACCCACTCCTACTGTCCTCTACTTCAACTGCCATCTTTTTTTATTATTGTTGGGTTCTATGATGCTTCTACATTTTATTTTTGTTATCCATTCTCATAATTAATCTCTTTTAAACTTAGCAGAATGTTGACTTCTGATTAACTATTTTTGACTACTATTCGTGTTCATTGCAACTATTCGTGTTCATTGCAATTTTTCTTCAGTCCTTAGTTATTCGCTCTCACAATTCGTAACCATGAAGTTTTAGAATATAACACATCTTGCACATATACAACAATCACATTTATGTCCAGAGAGTTAATTCCTGCGTTAGGAAAGGCATCCAGCTATAGAAACCAAGTCAAAACAGACTATAGAACCTGGTGCAGCCCTTGACCTTACCAGTTCCTGTCAAGCTGTCTAACACACCTAACATGGGAAACGGATGTCAAATGTTGGTGATGATGATGAGTTCTTCAGAATAATAATTTTGTTATAGCATTATTGTTATATTGCATCAAGAACTTTTGTTCTTATAAATTATGATAGAATTGTTGGGCAAGTATTTCAAAGAGAATCTTTTATTGTATGAGCTATGTTTGATTTTAGTAGTCCAATAACAATGTAGAATTTGTGAACTTAATAATATTTGTAGACTGATATTTAGCAACCACCCACTAACACTCTAATACTACCATACCACTAACCTACTTTATCTTCTTTCTATCACTTCTACTGTTGCTATGATGCGCGTTCTCTCCTCTTGTAAACGAGCAAACTATTTGCAATTCTTTGGAGCATCCTCCTTGCTCACATTCTTTTTGAAGCATTGGCCTGCAAAAAGTGAAACTGAATATCAGCTACATCAATTTTACCAATTTGGGAAGTCAATAAAATGAACATACCTATAATACACACACACACACACACACACACCCCTCCCTCCCTCCCTCCCTTGGTAGGCTGAGCCATTAATTTGAGTGTTTTCCCCCCTGTACAAATGATAGAAACCTTTGATGTGTTGGCTGGTTGGTAATCTAGTACACTTATGGAATTGGCCACTGTCCATCTCACACCAATTGTTATAGAATATAGCTTTGGTAGTGTTGATCAACTTGGATGACTTGAAATGCAAACATACTTGTGTCATAATTATCTTTTAGCTTCTATCTATTTATACACAAAGTTTCTTTAAACCACCAAGATTTTTTTAAATGGCTGCATGTATTTCCTTTAGTACTGTTCATTCATACTGATTGTCTTACTTCCATTTATTTAGAAACCAAAGCGTTTGTTTTGTAGAATATATTTTCGACCATTCTATTGGATTATTTTATCAGTATCTTGTCAGATGTGATCATGTATCATCCATAGTTGTTTCAGTTCCAAATGGAATAATGGGTTATATGCAGTAATGATTATTTTCTTATACTTTCTGTCTGTCTGTTGTTGAATATTTGAGTAGTTAAGAATTATGTTACAGACACAGCTTCATTGAAGATTGAAAGGTGCTGGCAAATATAGCTCCCAATTCTTAACACTCCCTGGAACCCTCTGGCTGCAACTTGTCAGGAATCAAGATCTCTTGTAAGATGGTGCTGAATTGAAACATGTCAGTAGTATAGCATTGCCAGTAGTGTGTGTGTGTGTGTAATTTCAATAAATGGGGTATCCAGCAGCTTACAGCGACCAACACACAATACCTATTGTCTTGCAAATTCTCCTTGTCATAAGGAATAGTCACTGGAAGGCCAAATATGTGCAGTTAAAACCAGCAGACCATCTTCACTACCTAAAACCATTTTTTATCCAGCTTCTCAAGAAATGAACGTTCTAGTAGGCATGCGCCTCCAGTTTCATCAGCATTGTATACTTGCTCTGGTGTGTAGCCTCCTTCAGCAATCATTTTCAACTGCTCAGGATAATTGGTAGCAGCCTCAGCATCAGTGCTTGCAGCTTCACCAATCCTTTTTATGTTGTGCAAATTTGTGTCTTTCTTAAACATTTCAAACCAGCTATTACTAGTCAAAAAGGGATTTTCTTTTAGAAGTTTCACCTCCCTTTTTCTGCAAATTGTCATATAAACTTTTAGCTCTTTTTTGAATGGTTATGATATTCACTGGCACATTACGCCGATTCTAATCTCTGATCTGTATACTCAAAATTTGTTCCATTTTAAGCATTATATTAGATCTATGGAAAAATAAGGTCCGGACAGTTAGAGTAGCTTCTTGAACACTTGGCATAATTTTCTCTCTGTTTTGTATTGTTCCCACTGTAGATGTTGCAAGATTTAATGATATGTCGTCAGTATAACTTAGTTTTACCTCAGTATCAAGTATTTTTGAAACGTCAAGTTTAATATCCAGTATAATCCTTTTATGGTTCCTTTTTGCACAACTACCTTCAGGCTCACTTGATAACTTCTCTCCACATTTTAAATTGGAGGCAAGTCCAACAGTGGTGGTGATTAATTATTCACAACAAATATGTAGTGAAAGAAAATTGGCTCAGGAAAAGATCTGATTTGTCAGGGTAGAAAATAGTCTTATTCCTATTGATGTAGTAATGAAAATGAGATGAAAAGGTAAATAACTGAGGAAGAAAAAGTACTTACATAAATACATTTAGCTGAAGGTTTGCCAGATTTTATAGACAATTCACCTCTTGTGCTTCTGATTTAAGACATAAATACGCACATACTCACCCCCCCCCCCCCCCACACATACTCATGCACATGTGTTGACATACATGCTGGTATCTGTTGTAGCTAGTTGGATTCAAATGTTGGTGGGTTGATAGGGGTTGCACTGGTTTAGATGTTAGCGACAATGGACAGGCATTGTTGGTGTTGTAGTGGTTCTTGCTAATTGTATTGTGGCTGTTTAGTCTCAAGTCAATCCTCATAGAATATCAGATATTTCTTTCAACTTTTAAAATACTCTAAGATACCACGTTTCTTTTTGAAATGGATTTGCTTATCTACTTCATACTATTGCATACACGCACGCACACACACACACACACGCACATATGTGTATGCATACATGTGTGTAAAATGATGGTAGTTTTTAAGATCATTAACTATATATACTTTGATCTCAACTAAAACACAAGTGGCCAGTGAGGTAAGAAGAAAGTGTAGTTTTAAGTAAACAAATTTAAAACTATGCAAAACAAGTTTCCTAACAGCGAAATTATAGACTGTACTTTTGAAATTAATAGTCATACTTTATAATTTCTGTAAAAGTTCATAACTTGAGGTAGCTGTAATGCAGGGGAATGCCTTGTACTTTCGTTAACAAATGTTTCCAGTTGAATACTTTCATTAAATTCATGAGATAGTGTTAGAATAAAATAAGCAGTTCTGAATTGTCTTTAATGAACTTTATCAAAACTGTATTTATAATCATTGTTACCAGTTTGCTGATGTGATGCTAATTTGTTTCTGTTCATAAATTGCATTCACCACCCAACTGAAATGAGGATCATTTGTGCAATGCTGTATTTACTTGCATCCATTGATAGCTGTAAGCTATTCATATTTAATTGTAAATAGTTTTTGTTTTAATAGCCATATAAATAATGTCATTCATGTATAGATAAATCTTTCTCTAATTTCTCATAAAGGTGAGACTGTTTTGCATCTTTTATTTTAGAATTTTCTCGAGTATTTCTACTTGTTTCTGCCAGATCCTTACTAAATTTTTAGCACAAGAAATGATTAGACCAATATTAGTAATAATAATAAGAAACATATCGTCACAGACTACTTTGTTTTGTAACAAAATCAAATTCTCCATAAGTGGCTGTTTGTTTCTGTATATGATTTTCTGAACCTGTGTTTACAAATTTTAATTTTCACATAGATTTCGTAGTGACATATACTTAAATTGTTTGCTGGTGCATGTGTATGCTCATGTATGCATGTGTCAATGCATGCTTTGAGTTTCAAACTCAGAGCAAGATGTAGCAGATAAATTGCAGGAAGTTTTTGAGTTTTTTGTTTGAGTAAAACACTAATCTTAATGAATCTGAAGACTAATCCTTCTATTGCTGATAAAGAAAAATCTCCTTATAGCTCACCTGGTGAATCCCTCGTCAGATGGGCTTTTGTAATGGTCATTAACAGTGATCAGAAGTTCAGTGAAATCCTCAGCTATAGAAAGAAAAAGCATAGAAGGTAGAAGATATAGAAATATGCAAATGAAAACAAGCTAATAGGTTCTGTTTGTTCAAAACCATTTACAAATCTTTACAACCTGTGTCTGTCTGATAAATAGTTATCTTGATCAATGGATGAGGATGGTATTCTTGAATCAGTAGCAGAGCTGTTTCACTCCCTGCTCAGTCAAATCACTCCTATTGATCTTTTACTAATGGAAGAACTACCAACCTCAATGAAATCCAAACAGTTCACTACTTAAAGAACCAATAATCCTTGACATTGATTGTATTGCCCATGCCTCTTTACAAAGCCCCTGAGACAGGAAGGAAGGAGGAAACTAGTTTCAAGTTGGAAATCCTTTGTGAATGTTTACTAATGGTACCCCAAGGCCATGTGGTGGTTTTAAGTTGAGCAGTGGATTAAGTCTACCTCCCAAATAGACCACAGTAATATTTGCATTTTGAATTCAAAATATAAATACCACAAGGTATCAGCTTCAATGCTCTAATGCTTCCATCAATCCATTAACTTAGACTGGCACTTTTTTTTTCTATGAGCCCTGGAAGAATGAAAGGCAAAATCACTGTGATTTGAACTCAGAATGCAAGATACCATAATAAATACCACAAAGCATTTCATCCAATGCTTTAAAGTGTTTGACAATTTGTTGTGCAGATAGTTTCCCTGTCAATGTGCCAGAGATTGCACTTTTTTTCTGTGCTTATTGCATGCACTATGCACACACCATTCAGTTCATGCTTACTCTCTACACATCAAGAAGGCCACCTTCCACATATCATGAGAATATTTTGTGCTGTTACTAATTAATATTTATCCACCTTATTGACATATGGACATTCAGCTGTAGATATTTTTCAAGTTTAGAATTCTTTCTGCAGTTCTTCAGCTGATTCTGCAATGATCAAGTCTTTAATATAGAAAAATGTTGAGGACAGCACTGATGATTACCTATCTGACGCTAAATTCCTTGCTGAATTTTTATTGCAAATTCCAACTTATGCATCCTTGTACATGGTTTGATATGTTGCCATGAGCTATTCATCTATTTCTGTCTTAGAGAATCCACCAGTTGCGTTTAAACAGTGCTGTAATGCAATTGCCTAAATGTTTTTGTCTGTCAACTCAAGGCATTTCAAATAAATTTCCTTTGTCCTTGCTGTAGTTTAGCTCTTTTGTTACCATATTTCTGTCAAAACACACTGCTTTTATTTCAGTTAATTTTGAAAATAATGAAGAATATTGTAAAAAAATAACTTGGTCACTATTAAGCTGGTGTTTGGAACACAAATTAACGTGAAATTTTGATGGTAGCTTTTAATTTAGATCATTTTAAAACAGGTTGTTCATATCAGAACCAGGGGCAATTTCAGGTGAGTTGGTATCAAAGGGGTTAATGATGATACTCCACATCCGTCATTGTTGATTAACTAAGCAAGTAATAAGTATAACCTAATGTATCTGGAAATTTATTTTGTCTTGATTACCTTTCATTTTTGAATCCTGGCACTTTCCATTGAGTAGATATAAATTTGCATTTATATTGCATTCATCAGTGAATAATTTAGAAACTAATCTACAGTTTTAACTCATTTAGCTATATTTGTAATTTAATGGTGCACGTACTATAAATGCAGACATACCTGCGTTTTAAAGAAGTTTGTTCTTCAACCATGTAGTTTCAGGATCAGTTCCACCGCATGGCACTATGGGCATGTGTCATCTGCTATAGCACTGGGTTGACCAAATCCTTGTAAGTAGATGGAAAGCCCATTTTGTGTGTGTGTATATGTGTATTTACATATGCATCTTTCCAAGAATTGCTCAGCTGCAAGCAGTGACAGGGCTACCATTTCTTCTCTCAACGAATCATCTGTTGGGTATGCTTCTTTGAAGACAAGTGAAATAAGATATCTTTACTTGAAAACAGGTAATGATTAGTGACAGGAAGGGCATCGTCATCATCATTTAATGTTCACATTTCCATGCTTGCATGAGTCAGATGGAATTTATTGAGGCAGATTCTCTACACTTGGAGGATCCACTTCCTGTCACCAACCCTCACTTGTTTCCAATATATTTGTTAACATACACTAGCTTGAAAAAATGGATGCAAAATGACTGAATGAATGGAACAACTGATTTACACTGAACCATATTTTTAATTTCATAATACACCCCCAACTGATTTTGGACAACTAATTTGCACCCAGTTTTTTGTAATGTAATAGTGCACATAATCATTAATTACTTGTTGTAACTTCTATAGCTGGCCATGTTTTTGTTTCGTTTTGGATTAGGCTTTCATTATTTCATTCATGTTCTTTGTTCAACAACCTGTCATAGTGGTTCTTTCATGCTTCACAGTCACTGAATTATTATGGTTGTTCAACTAATACATTTTTATATATCATGCCTTTAGTACTTAGAGTACACTGTCAACTGTACTGCTTATTTATTCACATTGTTTTGAATTAATAATGCATTGTCTCATAGCGTCAAGATTACAAAGTTTTTTTTATTTTTAGAATGTCCATTGTAGGGTAGGTATGAGATGCCAGATCAGGCTAGTTTGAACATAAAGCAAGTTGAATGATATGGCTGGTTTAAATGCTAAAGAGTTAAATGTATGCATTTATGTTGACATATATATAAAGATATCTTATTTTTAAGTCTTCTTTACACTCACAAAATCATGACCCTGATCACCTTAACATAATATGTCCTCTATTTTCATTAGATATCCATGCCTGTATAGTCATCTGTCTTACATGTATCAGTGAGGGTTTCTGAGATCAACCTACCTTCTCAACTTTCGCATTCAGCTTTATTTGTAATTTCACCTGATGTGTTTAGTTGAATTTATTGAACTCATCCTACTATGATATGACAATGTGTCTACTCTGATGCAAGCAAGCCATCTGAACAATCAATGGCCTTCAGTTTGGGATTATGTTGCTAACTTACTGCAGTGCCTGTGGTGTACATAAAGCTTTCATCCTGTCAGACTACCAGATGCTATTTTAGTTTTTGCCCACTCATTGTTTTCAGTCTACTGCTGTATTGACTATCTATACAAGATCATTTTTTTACTGTTGTTGAATTTGTATGGCCTCTATTACTAACTAGCACCTTAGTCATTGCAGTGTTCACATTCAAGCCTTTTGATTCAATGTCCACTCTTTCATGTTTATGCTGCAATAAGAGCATCAGCATATGGAATAATCAAGGATCCTTTTCTCTTGGGTTCCTTTATGATTGTTTCAAGGCTTAGAAAGAATAAAAGAAGACTAATGACAAAGTCTTGACAGAAATCACTGTACACTAAACTCTTCACCTGCTCATTATTGACCCTGAGCCTCTTGTAACATTCACATGTCTTCTCTTTTTTCAGACAAGGGACTTTGAAAGGTCTACATTAGAATAAACAATTGCAAAATGGAATTTATTCATGTGCATGAACTTGCTTCTGTTGTCTGATTGGAAATATCACATCTATAGTTCCACATTCTGGTTTAACCATGAACTGCATGATATATATTTCACCCAACTAATTCTATCTTGTGCTAACTTTGCTTTAATTCTCTCTACTAGCTGTTGTTATGTCTCCTCTGTTTCTTAAATAAGATGCTATTAATGTATTTGCATTTACTCTTAGTAAACATTTTCAGTAACTAATAAACATACTGCTTTGCTGGTGACTAATACACTTTCACTTAATGCATTTAATTAGAAGATTCATGTGACTAACCTATCCTGAAGAATATAGCAGCTTAGCAAATATCTTGTGTTTCATTCACCATTGCCCTTCTAAGTTGACTTATATATTTCTCAGTTGACCTCTGTATTTAATTTCACTGAATGACTTCAGTAAGGGCAAGAAAATCATTCATACACACCTTATTAAATTGCTTACCTCATTTTATATATGTGCCATGTTCTCAGTTGCCTACCTGACATATATATATATATATATATATATATATATATATATATATATATATATATATATACCTTGTGTGATAACCTATCCCATTTCTATACACCTTCTTCAGTTGTCTTTCATAGTAACATTTCCGTTTCTTTTTTATATTATTATTATTATTATTGTCACAGGTGATAGCCCAATTCTTTATACCATACTACCTAGCAATTCAAAACACTTGTGGCCAACCATTTTTTCTACTTAACTGTTTTTCATCAAGCTAAATTGTAGTTAATGAATAGAAGCTGTCATTTCTGTTTGATTAGATTTATTATATATGAAAATAACCGATAAAATGAAAACCTACAAAGAGGTGCAGCAGTGAGATATGTAGACAGGTAGGCTGTATGGTTAAGAAGTTCATATCCCAACTGCATAGTCTTGGGTTCCAACCCCACTGTGTGACAACTTGGAGAAGGGTCTTCTACTTCAGTCCCAGGCCAATCAAAATCTTAATGGACTTGATAGACAGACATTGAAAGAAACTGTGTGTGTGAGAGAGAGAGAGAATGCCTGTGTCTCTGTCTTGACCTGGCATGATTGTTGTAAATGAATGTCATTCATTTCCAATATAATCTCCAAAAACACCTGACTACGAGGGAAATATCTTGCATGTAAACAGAGTTGGAGACAGGAAGGGCATCCAGACAAAATTTGTCTCAATAAACTCTGTCCAATGATGCATGCATGGAAAGGTGGTTGTTAAAATGATAATATGCACTTATTTTTAATCAGTAGTAAGTTACAAAAGTGATTGAAAAACAATAAATGTAAAAAACAATGTCCTGTGTTAGATTGCATTGGAGCTAGTAATTGGAAGTCTGTTGTTGAGACTGAAATTGTTACATTGAGGAAGTTGAGCGACTATATAGAAGTTCTCTGCCCCATCATCTCATTTCATCTGATGTCTGTCATTGTATCATACTTTTATATAGGTTTCTGTTAATGTTCAAATTTTTCTAGTATTGCAGTATTTATGACAGCCACTATGACCTTATTATTTCACTTTTATGTTGTACACTGTTTGGCTGATCCCTTGCAGATGTTATTGTCCATTAGGAACACCCACTATATACTTGTGCTTCTCATAGAGTGGGTGCTGTGAGGATTGAAAAGGGGAGTAGCCAATGAGAGGGCTTCTATTTAAGTTGCTTGACCTGCTAGAAACAATAGTCAAATCTTCCCTCATAGTACCTCTGCTACCTTTTAAAAAGCAACATGGACAATGTAGTTATATATCGACATGCCATGCCAGCATGGAAAATAAACATAAAACGATACAAAACGACTGGTCATGATAGTTTCAGCTAGCTCCATTAGGTTATAAGTATGGAGCAGCTACCAAGAGTTCTTTTATTCTTTTACTTGTTTCAAACTTTTGACTGCAGCCATGCTGGAGCACCACCTTAAAGGGTTTTTAAATTGAAGAAATCGACCCCAGGACTTATCCATTGTAAGCCTAGTACTTATGCCATCATCCGTCTCTTTTGCTGAACTGCTAACACTCCAACATCAGTTGTCAAGTGATGGTGAGAGAGAGAGAGAGACACACACACACACGCGCACTTCATTCAGTTTCCGTCTACCAAATCCATTTGCAAGGCTTTGGTTGGCCCAGGGTGCCATGCAGAGGGACTGAACCATATGGTTGGAAAGCAAGCTTCTTACCACACAGCCACGCCTGCATCTATTTCTGGTACAAAAGCTTTGTATTAGAAATAATTGTTGTTGTTATTTTAATTATTGCAGCTTGGTGGAATCATTAAAGGATTCCGAAAAATGCCTAGTCATTTCTTGTTATTTTTATTTTCTTTGAATATTCTGTGTTCAAATCCCATAGAGCTCAACGTTGCATTTTATTCTTTGAGGATTGATGAAACCCAGTCAAACACTGGGTTCATTATATTTAACCACCTCCTTCGAATTTCAGTCATTATGCCTATGTTAGAAACAATTATTATTATCATTATCATCATCATCATTATTGTTATCATCATTATTATTATTTAACTGTTTTTCAGGTTTCATTCATTCGGCATATACTTTTGGAATTGAAAGTCATATCAGCCAATCAAATATCAATGGAGCTTTGGTTCCTCCTGGGGCTTTACTAAATATTATTCAGAAAGGTCTACAATACACAGAAGCTGAAATAAGTATTGGAGAGGTAAGAAATCAATTTTTATAAATGTAATAATATTGTTTAAAAGTGAAGATGATATTTTCTGCCCTGTCATCAGTAGAAAAATGACAATGTTGGATTTATTTTGTTGGCATCATAAGAATTTAGAAACTTTCAAGGGAGTGTGAAATAATTTTTTTTTTGTAATAGTGAATCTTGAAGCAGACAAAGCTGTAAGCATTAAGCATGTAGATAGTGAGTTAAAAACACCTTGGATAGAAAAATATGAAGGCTGCTCATGGGACATGGACCCACATCAACCTGCAGTATTTGACTTTCTCTATCCAAAGGTTTTTTTTTAACCCACTTCTTTTCTTTTCGCTGTTTTCAAAGATTTCCATGATTCTCTGTCACCATCCAATTTCATTGTTATGAATTTGAATTGGGAGATTGAGTCATAGTGAATCTTTCATTAGCTGATTACACAACCAGGGATGGCACTTCCATGGATGCATTGCAGTTACTCTTTTGATAGGGCTTGGTGATCTTGACCGTTGATCTAGAATTCCTCCACTCAGCATCAATGTAAAAAGCACCTTTTCACAATCTGCCATGCTGCAGTCCCATGACTTTGCTGTAACCTTGGCAGAGTGGCTGAAAGGGTGCTATGCCTTGCCAAAGGGCAGCCTGAAACTGAGCAGCCATCATTCTGTGAGGTATTTTCAAAATACCTGCACAACCCATTATTTACAGGCTATTAGTTATATAGATTTGTCTGTTTTGAGATTCACTGTCACAAAAATAAAGAAAATTTATTCTGTTTTCTTGTTCAAGGCTTTAATTTTTTTAAATATAAACAATTACATGTTTATTAAACCTAAACCTGTAACATTTGTTTATAGCTATGTTTTTAGCTTCACATTAATTCCCATCATGGATTACACTAATCCTTCCTGATTTTCCTAGCCTCTCTAAATCCAAATTAGATGCACTTTGGCTTCATCACATTATTGTACACTTACTACCATGATGGTGAAATGTGTGTAGGAACTATAAATTAGCTCTGCTATTCGTAATTAGTAATGCTACTTGGTGTAGAAGTCACTTAACTTCTGAAAGCAGACAATTTCTTTCTCTTTCTCTCTCTTTCTCTCTCTTTCTCTCTCGTTCTCTCTCTTTCTCTCTCGTTCTCTCTCTCTCTCTCCCTTTCTCTCTCTCTCTCTCTCTCTCTCTCTCTCTCTTCTCTCTCTCTCTCTTTCTCTCTCTCTCTCTCTCTCTCTCTCTTTCTATCTCTCTCTCTCTCTCTCTCTCTTTCTCTCTCTCTTTCTATCTCTCTCTCTCTTTCTATCTCTCTCTCTCTTTCTATCTCTCTCTCTCTTTCTCTCTCTCTTCTCTCTCTCTCTCTCTTTCTCTCTCTCTTTCTCTCTCTCTCTTTCTCTCTCTCTTTCTATCTCTCTCTCTTTCTATCTCTCTCTCTCTCTCTCTCTCTCATATGCAAGTTGTAGTGTAAACATTCAGACAATGTCACTATCTTTCCAAAATCCTAATGTATTTCACATGGAATTTTCTGTCCTTCAAAGCTGTCTTGGTGCATCAGTTGACCTATGTTTTTTGGCTGTAAACTTTGGTCTGGGAAATTTGATGTGCATGCCAAAAATTAGTGTGTATGAGAGAGAGAGAGAGAGAGAGATCCCTTACTTGAGAAGCAAGTAAAGATTCATGACAAGAAGAGTACTTGGCCTTAAAATTCTTGCCTCAAATAAGTTCCTGTCTAACCTGTGCTAGCCTAGAAAAAGAGATGTTGAACAAATCAGCAAGCAACTTGGGGTTGGCCAAATCAATATGAAAAAGACTTAGGGTAGACCAAGAATGAGGTGGTTGGATAATATCCATACTCCAAGTTATTTGTGCTTGGGAATCCGGCTGTAAAATCTAATGGTGATTGTTTCTGATAGGACCCTATGAAGGAGGGACTTTAAGAATCTGTTCCTCACAACAGTGGGCAGTGAAGATGGGTGAATATATTTACACACATTACATTCAAGTAATGTATGTATAATTTGACTAGGGACAAAGCCACTTTTGCAAGCAAATAGCTATAGTTAATTACATTGTCCACATAATAAAACCTATTGTTATTCTATTACTCTTAATCTTTGTAATGAAGCATGTTTGAACACACATGGATTTGAAAAGCAATCACTTAAATAATTCAGTAGGGGTAGTGCATAAGTTCTGTCACTTATATGAAACAAATGGAGGTGGAGGTTGTCATAGTGATAGCATAATGACTAGTATGTAAATGGAATAAAACTGCTGCTACTGCTGCTACTACTACTACTACTACTACATACAACAGAATCTTTATCTCCTAAAGAAAAGCCCATGGTATGAAGTAAGTTTATGACTGTGAGGTCTTATTACATAGGTGACAGACCTACACAGTTCATAGACTTCATTTTCTGGCTGCTCATGTTATTAGTTTCTCTAGCGAGTCTTCCTTACGTATTGTGCAAGGCTACTTTCTATGAAGCTATTAAGTGTTTGTATGTAGACCATGCTGTTAACCAAATGATTTAAAAACAAGGATGGTGGCAGCAGCTAGAGTTAGCTAATACTGTTGAGAAACCCCTATCTGAAATTCCTGGGACTGAAAGTATTGCAGAGTTTGAATTTATTAAAATTTATTATAATTATTATTATTATTATTTCAGAGTATTTTTATATTTGCATCTATAAAATGGGACAGCTTGTGGATGGGACCTAAGTCTGAACACAACTGAACACAATCTCGATTCACATTTCATGATATAACTTATATATATATAGAAAGTAGTTTTATATAAATTTTTAATAATTTTTTATACATAATTTCCATCAGAAAAGTCAGATATCAGACTCCACTTTCAATGCCATGCTTTGATTAAAAGTTACAGTACATGTATACCATATAAGTTCTATTTTTTTGCTGTAGCGGTATTAAGGTTTATGAAGGTATAAAAACAAAAGCATTGAACACGATTGTAGGTAAATAAAATGAAAACTGAGAAGAGTCAATATTTTATTTTTAAAGTAATGTACAAGTAATGATGCTAACCATGTTACACTCATACAGGGAGGTGAAATTCAAATCTTGTGTAAAAATGTTTTGTGCTTACTGTACTAAAGAGCAAAACAAAACATGATGACACTCACATGTTATAATGGTTCACAACAGCTGTACTTCCCAGTACTTTGTGGAATTTTCCATTTGTGACAGGCAAGTCATCTTTTGGATTTTGGACATTCGGATAAAAGGTTTTGAACTGTAATAATAATTGGGTTATATGTAAATAGTGAAGGTACATGTCTCAGTGGTTGAAGCATTGGGTTTACAATAGTGAGGTTGTGAGTTCGATTCCTGGATTGGGGTGTGTGTTGTATTCTTGAGCAAGGCACTTGATTTTATTTTTTCAGTTTACTCAGCTGTAGAAATGAGTTGTGGTGCTATTGATGCCAAGCTGTAGTGGCTTTTGTCTTTCTCTTGGATAACATCAGTGGCATGGAGAGGGGATGCTGGTATGCATGGGTGACTACTGGTTTTCCATAAACAACCTTGCCTGGACTTGTGCCTCAGTTGAGAATTTTCTAGTTACAATCCCATGGTCATTCATGACTGAAGGGTGTCTTGATTGATTTGATGTAAATAGAAAATGATTTGTTGTGAGTTAATAATTATATCTCATAAAATATGATGAAGAATTGAGGCAGTGGAGACAGTTGTTTCATCCAAATGCAAAACTAGTTGAGGAAGAAGGTGTTTTAGAAATGCTGACAGTCTTTTTATATTTTTGACAGGATGGCTCAGAAAGAGGAATTGAATCACTACCACTCATTGATGCAGTTATGCCAGATGTTGTAGAGTCAAGGAAACAAGCTGCTGCAAAAGCTCACCAAATAAAGACAGAGAATGCCAACACTAATGGAGAAGATGCTTCTCATTCGCTAGGTAAATATTTGTCAACATTTTCTATAACCTCTTGTTCTGTTTTTGTCTTTTATTTTTTAGCTTTCATTTTAAGAATTTACAGTCATGACCAGGTGCAAGTATGGCTGTGTGGTTTAAGAAGTTTGCTTCATAGTCATGTTGTTTTGAGTTCTATCTCACTGTGTGACACCTCAAGCAAGTCTCATCTGCTGTTGCCTTGGCCTGGCCAATGGTTTGTAAGCAGAATTTGTTTACAGAAACTGGGAGTATGTGTGTGTCTGTGAATGTTTAATTTTGTGTCTTTGCATGACACTACTTGAGCAATAGTGGTTGCATTATGTTGGCACTTCATATGAAATCATCCTGTGGTTTTGTGCTTTCAAAGACACATTAAGTTTGATTTGGAAACCACTTTACAAAGCGTAATTGGATACTTTTTGTCATGGCATCAGCATGTAGTGATATTACCTTGTAACTTGCAAGACTAGAGAGCCTGCACCAGCTCTGAGAGAGTGATGGCATAAGCTGGCCTTAAGTCAAGATCTTAAGTCCTTTGTTTTATTTACATTTCTTTTATATCTTTAATTTTATACAATAGGTAATTGATAGGGCATTTGAATATTTTGTATAGAAATGGCTATTCAAGATGTGGTTCTGTGGTTAAGAAGTTTGCTTCTCAATCTTATGGTTTTTAGGGTCAGTCCCACTGTGTGGTACCTTGGACCTCAGCCTGACCGAAGCCTTGTGAGTGGATTTGGTAGATGGAAACTTAAAGAAGTCCATTGTCTGTGTGTTCAAAATGTGTGATAGTTGTAAACGAGTGCTACTGTCATTCATACAAATAGTGTTCATTTCCAGTATTCTGTGAAAAAATGTTTACCAAGGGGTAAATAATAACGATTTGAAAACAAATGCAGGTTGGCAACAGGAAGGATTTCTGACTAGAAAATCTGCCTCAAGAAACTTTATCCAGCCCATGCAAGCATGGAAAAATGATAAAACAGCTATGAACTGTATAATTTCATTTCATATTTCAGTTGTGATTTATTTTGAATATTCTGTTGGGTTTCTTCATTTTTTTTTTTCATATTAGCTTTTTGTAAATACAGTATTCGGTTGGATGTGGTGGTGGATAGGTATTCATAGCTCCTTGCTTATAGTTAAAGAAACTTATAAAAATGAATGTTTAACTCTTAGCATTCAGATTACCGTGTCAAATGTAATGCTTATTTATTCACATTGCTTCAAATTAGTCATGCATTATCATGTAGCTTTGGATAGTTATAGATTCTCTACCACAGTTGAAATTTGAACAAATGAATGTTAAACCCTTTTGCCTTCAGATTTCCTTGTCAAATGTAATGCTTATTTATTCATCATCATTTAATGCTTGTGTTCTCTGCTGGCATGGGTTGTATGGTTTGACAATAAGCTGGCTAGGCAGAAGACTGCACCATGCTTCACTCTCTATTTTGGCATGGTTTTTATGGCTGAATACTTTCCTAACACCAACCACTCTGTAGAGTGGATTGAGTACTTTTTATGTGACACCAGCGCAGGCAAGGTCAGTTTTGGCATGTTTTTTTTACAGTTGGATGCCCTTCCAAACACCAACCACTTTACAGTGTGGACACTTTTTATGTGGCACCGGTACTGGCAGGGTCACCAAGTAACTTGGAAAACAAAGATCCTTTGAGAGGGGATGAGGCATTGGAAGAGGAGATCTTGTGCCAGATGATGAAAGATCATATTGCTTTAAATTAATCATGCATTATCGTGTGGCTTTTGAGATTTTGATGATGTGATTGTCTGTTTTTAAAATGATATCATAGGGTAGGTGTGAGGTGCTGGATCTGGTCAGTTTCAACATAAAACAGGTAGAATATTATGCCCAGATATGGCAAGTTTAAATGCTAAAGGGTTAATCATATCTAATAGTATTTGTGTGCAATGATACTTTCTTAATTGACATCTTACTGTATATCCTCTGAAGATGAGAGAGTCTCTATTTGGTCATTTGAAATAGCCATTAAATCTTCCTCAAACCATGCCAACTTCATAATTAAAAAAAAAAAAAAATGACATACTCAGTGTCTTTATCATTGTCTTAACATATCCAGTACAATGTCTGGAGTTTAAAAAAAAAAAATTGCTATGTTCATGAGAGGAATATCTTTGACCACAGGTCTGCTCATTGAGAGGTGACCTGGGGCTAAAAAGTAGCCACATCAATCCTCTGAGATTGCAAATTAGAGAAGTAGACTACTGAACCTAGTGTGCCAATTCCTGTTAATCCATCCAACCCATGCCAGCACGGAAAATGGGCATTAAATGTTGATGATGATGATATTAGGCTGAAGAAAAGTTAAAAGTTATTCTTTTGCGAAACAGAATTTGTTAAGTAGATATAAGACTATTTTAATTGAGATACGCAATGAAATAAGGTAAATTAATTTCTTGGATTGGGGAGGTTTAATACTGAGCTTTGTTTCTACTTGTGTAAAGTAAGTAGTTCTAAACACTTAGTTCAAGAATAAAAACCAGTACATTAAGTGTGCCATACAAAACATTGTCAGGGACTGAATTCAATAGTTGTACTGCAAATTGTTCACACTTGTTTGTACAAGTATGACAATAAAGTGCTAGAGAAAATAACTGTCGATGATTTTATTAAACCTTATATAAACGTTATTGGAGACATTTGTTTGCTCAGTGTTTTTCGAAAGCTGTGGCCTATAGTTATATATTTTAATTGGGAATACGCAGCTCCTCAAACCACAGGGACAAGCACACACACACACACACACACCCGAATACGATCATTTCCCTTTACAGATATAAAAGCTCTTCTACACTAGTAACTGAATATGGCAAGGCATTTTGTGTGCCACCCACCGCGTTTATAACCCAATAGCTCATACATTTTCATGGACAACGACATGATTTTATCCATCCAAGTATGCTTATTTCAAGTGATGTTTTTATGGTTGGTTGCCCTATACGTGTCAGCTATATGGTCTATTAAAATCTAATAGCTGTCATTGTAGAAAATAATTAGAGCCTCTGTTCTGTTTTAAAAGGGAATCATTATATCTTGATTCTGAAATCTTTATAAAATAAAACATTAAATTTTATTTTTTACAGTCATATGCATCAACTCACACACACATGCAACTTTTAGATATATTAACTGTAGTTTGTCGAATGAAGTGTCATATCTCAATGATATGCTGTTAGATGGTGTGTGGTTGCATAAACTCATACCATTTCTAATAGGTATTTGGATAATATACAAGCTCTTTTCATAGAAACCTATTTTGAACCACTGAAGATATTTGTTGTGTTCTGGTTATTTATTTATGTTACTTTTTTTTTTAATGTTATAGATAGAAATGTTTTTGATATTTTTTATTTATCAACCAGTAATAACATTAGTTTTACTAAGCAATGTGTCATCCTGAGATTTCTTATAATCTTTGAAAAATAACTAGAAAACAGTATAAATGTGTTCTTATTTTGATGAGTGTTCTAATAGTTTTTGTGATCATTCTGTACCAACTTATCTTAGTAATTGCCAGATTGTATATATTGATGAGGTCTGATAATACCAAAACATGTCTGGAATTATCACTGTACTGCCTATAATCATACTCATTCCATACTGCATTCTATTTTGAATTACTTCAAATATGAGGATTATTTCTTTCTCTTGACATGAATTAGTTAAGATATTTTTTTTCTCTTTAGTTCTAGTATAAATGTAATACATTAAAATTTTACTTGCTTTAGAAAATATTAATTTATCTATTTGGCAAATAATTTGTAATGTTCAGTGTACAAAAATTTTTTTAATACTTGGATGTGTATGTTTTAAGAGCAGCTTCTTAAACTTTGCAGTACCATGCAGATTTTTTTTTGTTTGTTTCTTCATTCTAAAAACTTCCTATGTCAAGCACCTATTTTTTATTTACGTATTCTTTGAATATTTTCATCTTACTTTTTGGTCTTGACCTTAACTACACTGATCTCATGCTTTTCAATATCTGTCTCATTTGGTATAACCTAGTCTCCATAGTGGTCCTATTACAATATCTAGCTGATATGTGGTGTTTATCGAAAAGTTTTACAAAAAGCCAGTTTTTAATCAATTCATCCTATTTAAAATGACATGTTAATCTATCATGTGATAGCCTTCTAATATAATTCATGTAGATTTTAGTTACTATTCATTAATGATATCTGAACTTTTAGATTGAATCTTTAAGGGATTCAAACTTGTCAAGTTACATGAATATCTTATTTCATTAACACTCTTCTCAGTTGTCTTTCAGTTGCTTGTTTTTTGAACTTTTCTTGACATTTATCTTTTGTAGTAATAATTCCTGATAGGTGTAAATAACAACAACAACAACTAATAATAATTGTTTCTAACATTGGCACATAGCCACAAATTTGTGGGAGGGGCATGTCGATTAAACCAACCCAAGTACTTGACCAATATATTTTATCAATCCTTGAAGGATGAAAGGTAAATTTGATCTCAGCAGGATTTGGACTCAAAATGTAAAGTACTGAAAAAAATAGCATAAGGTGTTTTGTCCAAAGTTCTATCAATTTTGCCATATTGTTGTTGCTATCATTTTTATAATATAAGCTTTTTAGCTACTTCCATATGTTAGTAAAAATAGAAATATGTCTCGTTATCAACATCATCAAGATTTAATATCCTTGTTCCATGCAGACATGGATGGTTTGACTGGGTTTGATGAGTCCAAGGACCACATCATACTCCACTGTCTATTTTGGCATGGTTTCTACAACTGATGCCTTTCCTAACACTAGCCACAATAGTGAGGAGATGTCTTTGTGAACCCTCAAGGTACAAAATAAGTAGAAATGAATGGGAACAGAAGAACTGAAAGTGGGGAATTTGCAAAGAGTATGCAGGAACATAAGAGATAGGGAATGAGTGAGGCAACAAATATAGTAATGATTGAAACATAAGTGTTGAGTGGAGGTTTTGCAAATCATATGAAAATGACAGGTTATTTAATAGAGGTAGAGCAGTGGGTTTTGACCAATGATGAAGGGATAAAGAGTAACAGAATAATGATGATGATGATGCAGTAGACAGGAGAAAGGTGAGAGAGACAAATGATTAGTGGTTGGATAGTTTGCCAGTCTGGTGGGGGAGACAGGTGTTGTGCATCGGTAAAATGAGAGATATATGATGGTGCTGAAGATGGGATGATTTGATATCTTGGGGGTGGGGGAGTAAAACATGGAGGATGAGATTGTACATGCCATCAGTAATGTTTAATCAGCAGAAATTTTTTCAAATAACATATAATAGTACTCTCTTTCTTTCTCTCTCTCTCTCTCACATACACACAAACAATGGCAGAATCAGTAGATTTCTTACAAAATACTGTGATACTTAAGTAGAATAATTATTTTTATAGAGTTTATATTAATACTGCAAGGTCAATAAAATGAGTACTAGTTAATTATTCAACTAACTCAACTACATGACTTGCTCAAACTTATGACTTCATGCCAATCATTATTACTACTACTATAAAAAGTTGCAGTTTTGCAGAATCAATAAAGCATTATACAACTTTCAGGTCCTTTACATCTTTAGTTCAAATTCTGTTGGGATTAGGTTTGTCTTTCATTTTCCCAGAGTTGATATAAAAAGTAAGAAATGGTCAAGAAGTACTAGATACTTATTTAATTGATTCTTTCTCTCCTTCCGAAATTTGTGTTCCTGTGCCTATGTTAGAAATCAATAATCATAACAATAATGACCCCTAATTTAGGCACAAGGCCAGTTATTTTGAAGGCAGGGATTTAGTTGATACCATCAACCCTCAATACTTAAGTTTTATTTTATTTCTTGAATGGATGAAAGACAAAGTTGATCTCTGCAGGGTTTGAACACAGAATGTGGGGAGTTGGAACAAGGCAATTTTTGCAATGCTCTAATGATTCTGCCAAAACACCACCCTTGGCATGTCTAAAAAGTGAATACCCTTAAAAATTTTTGTCCATGTATGCCAACGTGAGAAATAATTGTCATTACTACATATGGTTTATAAACACATGAACATTCAGTATTTAGCTTATACTTGATTTTATCTACACATGTAGATACATGTCTTTCATATCACATGTATATGCAGGAAAGCAACAACCAATGAGATGTGTTTGAGAATTGGAGGCTTTTCAGTTTAAAGAAGAAAGCTTATTTATTATGACTTTGAAATACAGATACTGTGTGTATGTATTCATACACCTACCTTTCATGAGCATCCTGCCAATTCCATTTCAGTGTAGCTCAGTTGTCACTGGCTTTTGAGTTGGCACCCGGCTCTCGCCTGTGATGCCACAAACTATCTGTTTACAGCAGTGGGGAATGGTATTGGCAGGCAGGATAAACCATTCAAAATAGCTGATAAGTCTTAAGCGATCACTATACTGAGGAAACCCAACTATATGTGATCGGATTTCAATGGACAAAAAAGAAATATCCAACATAGGTGTGGGACATGTATCCCAGAGTACAGTGAGAAATGTAGATTGCCCCGGTGTACCTCCAGTTATCTTGGTCTGCTTTACCATTAGTCCAAGAAGTTAGGGACGAGTGAGGTTAGTCATCCAGTGCAGCCTTGCCTCACTATAATCTAAATTCAGAGTCTATAAATTTAAATACAAATTGTGATTCAAACCCCCTGAAATCACAAACAGGCAGTGGAACTTATTATAATGCTTGGGACGTCATACATGTCAATGACAATGAAATTCTGTCACAATCCTCTGGTCACCCTCGCAGCTTTCTTCTCCGTTGTTGATGCTCTATAAGAAATGCTGACACCATCTAAGAGGTCTTCTTTGAAAATGGATAAACAGAATATATGTGTGCATGTATAAACCCTCACACACACGTTGGAAATAGTGGATGTTAATTGATTCATAATTTAATTTATGAAGATATTTCTTGTAAACATTGAACTTTAGTGTGTTACCATCATTGTGTGAAACTAAGACATTGTACAGAATATGTAGGTATTCTATAGAATGCTTAAAACTTTCAGGGAAAGTATATAAAAAAATCATTTCATAGGCAATCTGGAGATTATCAAGTTTCTTTTTGGCAGTATGTGAAATCACTAAATTTTTTTCACTAATTGTCAAAATGCCAAATATAATCTTCAACCACAATCAATCAAAATGAAGAAAATACTTAGTAATAAGGTCCTCCCAGCTGAACAGCTGAGCATGGTACCACAGTTCAGATTTCCATTCCTGTGGACAGTTACAAATGATGTAGAGATACTAGCAATAATTTGGCTGGCATAGGCACAGTTGGTGGTAAGAAGTTTGTTTCCTAACCCTATGGTTTTGGGTTCAATCCCACTGCATAGCACTTTGGGCAAATGTCTTCTACTAAAGCCCTGAGCTGACTAAAGCTTTGTCAGTGGATTTGGTAGATGACAATTTAAAGAAGTGTGTTAGGAGTGGCTGTATGGTAAGTAGCTTGCTTACCAGCCACATGGTTCTGGGTTCAGTCCTACTGCGTGGCACCTTGGGCAAGTGTCTTCTACTATAGCCTCGGGCCGACCAAAGCTTTGTGAGTGGATTTGGAAACTGAAGCCTGTCGTGTGTGTGTGTGCGTGTGCGTGCGTGTGCGTGTACACACACACACACACACGTGTGTGTCTGTGTTTGCCCCCCACCCCACATCACTTGACAACCGATGGTGGTGTGTCTGCATCCCTGTAACTTAGCGGTTCAGCAAAAGAGACCAATAGAATAAGTACCGGGCTTACAAAGAATAAGTCCTGGGGTTGATTTGTTCAAATAAAGGCAGTGCTCCAGTATGGCTGCAGCCAAATGACTGAAACAAATAAAAGAGTGTGTGTGTGTGTGTCTTTTATTGTCACCTATGAGTCACTGTAAATGAGTCATTGTGGAAACCTGTCTGGTTATGGGAAAATATTACCTTCCCTGGAAACATGAGGGTTGATGACGGGAAGGGCACCTGGCTGTAGAAAATTTGCCTCAACAAAGTTCCACCTGACTGTGCGAGTAAGGAAAAGTGAACATTAAATTGATGATGATGACAATCTTGGGTTTCTAGAATGGTTTGTATCAGTAACGATGTTGAAACAGCCATAAGCCAGACAAACTGCAGTTTTCATTAAGATACATTCTGATGGATAAACAAATCTCATTCGGGTTAGCTGGAATACAACAATCTATAGGAGCTAGGCAAGGATTTAAGTGCACGTGTATGACGTAATTCAAAATGTCATTGAAATCCAAACTGCTGCAATAAAAAGACTTAAATGGGACAGTGTTCAACAAAATATTTTATTTAGTTTAGATTTCAGTAATAGTTTACTAATAAAAAATTTTCATATCACATTCACAGTTTAAGTTTCAATCTTTGTTGTCTTATTATAGCGAGATCGTTGCCAGTGCCCCTGGACTGGCTCTTGTGCGGGTGGCACATAAAATACACCATTTTGAGCATGGCTGTTGCCAGTACCGCCTGACTGGCCTTCGTGCGAGTGACACGTAAAAGCACCCACTACACTCTCTAAGTGGTTGGCGTTAGGAAGGGCATCCAGCTGTAGAAATTCTGCCAAATCGGATTGGAGCCTGGTGTAGCCATCTGGTTTCACTAGTCCTCAGTCAGATCGTCCAACCCATGCTAGCATGGAAAGCGGACGTTAAATGATGATGATGATGATAGGCATGGCTGTATGGTTAATTTTCCTGTGATCAAAATTTATTTGCTTGGTTCAATTCTTTGTACCTGTATTTATGTCTCATCTATAATGAGAGGTAAAAGTTTGATAAAATAAAATACCTGTCAATTCAATGGGGTTGATCTAGTTAGCTATATTCTCTCCTAAGTCTGTGTTCCTGTGTCTATACAGAAATGATTACTATTATTTAAGCAAAGTTGTCAGAATTGTTAGTGTGTTGGACAAAATGCTTAGTAGCATATCTTTCGGGTTTATGTTTAGAGTTTAAACGTAGCTGAGGTCAACTTTACCTTTCAGGGTTGATAAAATAAGTACCAGTTAAGCACTGAGGTTGATGTAATCAAATAGGCCCCTTTCCCATAAATTTCAGGCCTTCTGCCTAGAGTAGAAAGGATTATTACTTTGGCAGCTTGTAATATTCCGTTTTGCGACAATGGACAGGCTTGTTCTGGAGTCAACTTATTAACTCTGCCTTTACTACAAATTTGGTCTTTGTGTAAATATGAGAAAATATTGTTAAAGCAAATCAAAAGGAAAAAAAAAATCTCACAAAAGGTCATGGCTGTCACTCTCAAGTAGATGAATTGGTAACATGTAGCATACATTTATTGTTTGGGATGCTTGTGCAGTCATGAGCTGTTGTGGACACCCTCTCAACCCTTCTACTCTTGATCTAGCAGAACATGGAGAATGTGACAGTTGGAGAGAGAGGTGGGGTGCACCAACACTAGGTTGCTACTCATTTTCAGGTGGATAGTCTGGAGCAATATGAAATGAAGTGTTTTGCTCAAAGACTTAAAATGCTACATGGCCCAGGAATCAAACCCATGAACATATGTTTATGAACCCAACATTTTAATCACTCAGCCATGTGCTTGTTACTAGGGAATAGATTTGGTAGAAATGTAGAGTAATAATAGGGCTAAATGTCTGACAGTAGTTCCTTTCTCCCATTCATTCTCTTTATTGAGCAACCTTTTATAGTTGCGTCTCCAAACCTCTCTCTTTGCACCCTTGTTTAGTGCAAGTGAACCATCATCCATGTGGACACATTTCTCTCCTACGACATCACGATTCTCTCTCACACACTGTCTTGCAACACGAAATACTTCAAATCTTTGTTCCTCATGGCGCAGAACATTGACAAATTTTTTCTTATCTGCTTCCCCTCTGGCTAAATAAACCTGTCTCTTAGCTTCACTTCTGGCAGTCTGATACAATTACCTGCTACCACTGTTCTTCCAACATGTTTCTTTTGTCTAATAGTCCTGTCAATCACATTGTTTCACCACTACCACCTTACTTTGGGTTGAGAGGAGACTTTGCACCATCCACAGATTTGGTCAGTAGCTCTCAGCACGTTGTCCTGTAGAAACCTCCAGTTGTCTTCCACATCATGTGATGTTTTCGTCAAAGGCTTCGAGTAATACTTCTCTAAATCTCTGTCCATTTGCAGGATCTTTAAGATTCCAGACCCTTCTCCTTGATGCTGGTCATCTTCTGGGCATTACAATTTGTATTATTAATACTATGAACAAAGCTCTTTGTTGGAAACTTAGTTTTTGTACTTCATTGTATGAAAACTCAGTCCCCACCTCTATCTTACATGTTAGTTTCTCTTGATTCTGTCTCACATGTTAGTTTCTCTTGATTCTGTCTCACATGTTAGTTTCTCTTGATTCTGTCTCACATGTTAGTTTCTCTTGATTCTGTCTCACATGTTAGTTTCTCTTGATTCTGTCTCACATGTTAGTTTCTCTTGATTCTGTCTCACATGTTAGTTTCTCTTGATTCTGTCTCACATGTTAGTTTCTCTTGATTCTGTCTCACAAGTTTGTCTCTCTGTATTCTGTCTCCTAACAGGTTTGTCTCTATTCTTGTTCACAATTTAGCTTCTTTCAGTCTTGCTACAAGTTTTTCATTGTCCTCTCACACAAACAAATTAGCTTCGTGACAAATAAGTCTCACTTCTCTTTCACAAGTTATTCTCTCTCTATTCTATTTCACAGTTAGTTTTCCTGTTCTGTCTGAACAATTCTCTTCTGTTCCTCAACCAGTTAGTCTCTTTATTCTGTCTCTCAATAAGTTAGATTCTACTCTCTCACAACTCAGTTTCACTCTATTCCGTCCCACACAAATCTTTTCTTCAGCATACCACAACATACACTTTTGTTTTATTGCTCCAGCCCACTTTATGCTGTGAATTATTTCTAACCTGCCAATTTTAGTCTAGCCTCATGTCAGTTATAACTACAGCATATACTGTGAAGAAGGCTGGAGCATACAGTCAAAATGTAGTGAAAGCAACAATAAAAATGAGGACAATCACTCCAACTAAATACATATGAATTCTTCTCAGAAAATCCAATTGATATGAAGCCGACATAAGACGTTTATAAGCCTTAAAAATTCACTCTGACACTGCCTATAGGCATACACTAGTGGATAAAGGTGTTGAAATGTAGTGCAGTGTCCAAGAGTTCAATCCTAGGCAAGACACTAAGGTGAATCACAAGACATCTGAAAAAGGCTGGAGCATACACAGCCAAAACTTAGTGAAAGCAGCAGCCAAGATGATACCATTCCAACTATGTCCCTCTTGTCTGTTAGTAAAGAGATTTTCCAATTGGTGGAAAATCTCTTTTCCTTTCTCAGTTCAACTTTCTATTTTGAGACATAACATTCTTTTTCTCTATGCAGCATACAAAAACCTATTTAAACTTATGAACTTATCAAAATGTTAATAAATTTTCGTTTTTATGTGTGGTTAAGAAACTTGCTTTCAACTACATGGTTTTGGGTTCAATCCTACCACGTGCCTTTTTGGGGTCTTCCACTGTTGTTCTGGGCTAACCAATACCTTATGAGGGGATTTGGTAGACGGAAACTGTCTAGAAGCTTGTTTTGTGTGTGTGTGTGTACGCCTATATACACAGAAGTGTTAAGGCCGGTCCCACTGGTGGTGTCATATAAAAGAGTCCGTGCAGTGCTACATAAAAGCACTCGCCACACTTCGTAAAGTGGTTGGCGTTCGGAAGGGCATCCAGCTGTAGAAACCAGTTCTGGTCAAATCGTCGAACCCGTGCCAGCATAGACAATGGATATTGAATGATGAGTTCACACACACACACACACACACAAATATTTGTGTTTGTCAAGCCCCCCCCCCCCCACTTAACAACTGGTGTTTGCTTATGTCCACGCGACTTAGCTGCCGGGCAAAAAAGACAGTGGGTACCAGACTTAACTATAAGTACTGAGGTTAGTTTGTTCAACTAGACTCTTCAAGGCGATGCTCCAGTACAGCCGCAGTCCAATGTCTGAAACAAGTAAGCGATGAATGGCTACAGGCTCCTATTTATTGACTGTTCAATACTGATATTAAGATATGTTAATATTGAATAGGCTATTTACAAAACAACTAAATAAATTGAGGTAAATTCTGACCAACGTCTCGCATAGTTTCTGTCGTTTAGCTTCAGCCATTCCATGTATGACCATCCCGGCTTGTTTTTCAGACTTAAACACACCGTATCGCTGACTACATAATATATTATCAGTTCCTTATTCTTTTTTTTTTTTTTTTTTTTACAAAAGGAGAAAGATTTAGCTGCTGTTTCTAGCTAGTTGAACGAACATATGGAGGTTCAGGCACTGGTTCAAAAGTCAGTTCATGGAGAGCAAAATTTTGGTGTAGAAACTTCATATATTAGCTGCACTTGTTATTCGTAGACGTTAGTTGTGTCGTATTAGTAAAAGAGAGTAGAGATACGGTAAAATTGATTGATTGATTAATCAGCCCTATAAATTAAAGGCATATATGTAGCTAGCTGTGGTAGAGTGCATCTCAGACTACATTATTCAAGGAGTCCAATTTTTTTAAAGATGGTTGGGTAGATTCAAAGGAGATTTGGCTGCTATTTGTAGCAGATCGAACCAATGCACAGAGCCCTTCTCTTTTACTCGGCTATTAATGTTTGTCTTATTTTGCTTGCTGCATGGCGAGTTGGTAGAATCGTTAGTGTATCGGACAAAAAATGCTTAGCGGCATTTGCCTTGGTTTTACTTATGTTCTGAGTTCAGATCAAATTTGTTTCATGGTGCGGTCGATATACTAAGTGCTAGCTGAGCAATAGGGTTGATGTAAAATGACTGCCACCTCTCCCTAAAAGTTGCTGTCTTTGTCCCAAAATCTAAAACCATGATTGAAAACAGTTGAATTATTAAAATGTTGTCTTTAAAATTTAATTTAAAATTTCCGAAATGGATGCAGGATTCACCTTAAGTAGGGCAATTAATTAATTGGCTAATCGTCTACAATTTTCTGGGATTAGGATATTCCTCTCCTTCGGTGTATCTTTTCAAAAATAACTGCTAAAAATAGAAAATCTATTGTGTAAACACCTCATCCATCCATCCATCCATTCACGCATTTGAATTATTAATGTGTTTATTGTTGTGCAAAAACTCAAACAAAGCCATTTCAAATGAATAATAATAAATAAACATTTCACATTTTGTGCTCGTAGAAGATCTATCTCCTCCCCCTGCTACCCCTTTATAATCCATTGCTGCTGCTGCTGCTTCTCCTGTATTTTTTTACATCTAGAAAAAACTACTACTACTACTACTACATCGTCATCATCATCATCATCATCATCATAATCATCGTCATTGATTATCAATTAACCATTTCTCTTCTCTTTTTCTCCCTTCTCTCCTTCCTATCTGTTGCTATTGGCTGACTATACTGGTGGCCTGACCTGCTGCCGCTGGTACACATGCACCGAACACATTGCAAAATAAACTGATTAACCCGACTGTCAGTTGGAAATCCAGACAAGTCTTTAGTTCTCTCTTTTTAATTTACTACAGAAGCAAATTCGACTGCTATCGCTTGTTGGCTGGTTACTGTGGTAACCCCCAGTTAGTGAAATGACGAAAATGATGATGATAATAAAATTACCAAACTATTTCAAGGCCATAATATACTACACAACACGCTCCCCCCCTTCCCAACTATTTTGCATCCTCGTTGAACCTTTGATATTTTTAAATGATAATATATATATATATATATATATATATATATATATATATATATATATATAATTCATGTACGCTCGTATCTTGTTATTTTGTCAAAGCTGGAATATCTATTTTTAGCTCTCCGCTACAGCTAGCATCTTGTTTACTCTGGTATATGCATGGAAATGTGTTCATTGTTAAGAGGAAGAAAAAAAAAAGTGTTTAAAAACTATTGAATAAATATTACTCGATGTGGAAAACAAATAGTGTGGGGGAGTGAAAGCGTTGATGGAATTCCTCTTTTTAGAAAGATGTACTATTACTACTTACTACTACTACTACTACTATTACTACTACTTACCACTACTACTACCACCACCACCACCACCACTACTACTACTACTACTACTACTACTACTACTACTACTACTACTACTACTACTACTACTACTACTACTACTAATTATTATTATTATTATTATTAAAAACTACACCCCCCCCCAAAAAAAAACTTGTGTGCTTAATGTGTAATTCGTAATTTACTATTTTAGCATTTGAATCTTATATCCAAAACAAAACTAAGGAATAGCTAACAATTTAAAAAATTTCCTATCAGATGTAAAAACAAAAAAAACAAAACAAACCCCCCCCTCCAAAACGTGTTTTCTCAAAATATGCTACATGAAAGTCAGCTATAGAAATTTAGTCAACTAATTGCAGTTGCATCTTTTTTTTTTTCTAAATATTATCTTATAACTTCTCTGTGAGGAAAGCCTTTTAAAGCTGTTTTGTTTTTTTCCCCCCTACTAAATTAGGTTAATTTAAGACAGGATAACCATGGATAACCCATTTTGGCTGTAGATCAATTACGTTATATGTATTACTACAGGCCTGGCACCTGGCTGTGAATAAAAGTCGTGACAGAAAATTATGAAGGAAATTCTGTGTTTATTCTAATGTTACATTATGACATAGTAGACGACAGATTTCGTTATAATATGTAAGCAAATATTAAAATAAGAATAGTAAACAAGAGCATCAGATTGAAAAGGTGAATGAACAGCCCCCTACTCCCCCCCATCTCCATATTCTACAAACCCAATACTCAACTACCCAGTTGACTTGTTCAAAACTGCTGAAAGAATTCTGCTTTTCCATCTCTTTACATGCATCTGGTTTTGCTTTTCATCTAAGACATATGATATGCTTTACACGTCAAGCAGTCCTCATCGTCAAGCCATGCCTACTGAATCTTGGCTGTTCTACTATCCTTACACCACCTAATTCCCATCATAATGTTGGCTTTATATTAAACTTTTTATATACAGCAGTTAGTAGTTAAAAACTGTCTCTTTTTCGATGATGTAGAGGCAAAAAATAAAAGTTAAACAAGATACTGCTGTCATTGTCTTCATTGTCAGTCTGATCTTAAACCTTCCTCTCATCAGAGTGTACTAGAGGAAAATAATTTATTGGTTGGATATAAACCAACGTTTACTTAGAGAAGGAGGCCTATCTTGATAGCCCATCTAGCAACTCAAGTTTATTTTATTTTCAAATGGTGGCTAACTTTTGCATATTTGCCCTCCTTGTGTGGCTCTCTAATATTTTATTTTATACATCATATAAGTTTATCTTGGTTTTCTGCTATATTTTATATTTTTAAGAAGAGTTGAATAATAGCTGTGGTTTCAACAACTTAGGATAAGCCTAATTCACTGGTGCAAGGTTATTAATACACTGTATTTTCTTTCTTTTTTTTTACTTAAAAAAAAAAAAAAACAGAACTTAATCAGTGTTTTTTATATTCATAAATCCATAGCTTATAGTGTTATGAAAAATTAATAATAAAATGCGTTTTGGAAATGTCTTTTTAATGAATTTATCGAAACTATATATTCAAGTAGGTTAGTCCCAATGTGTGTCACCTTGGGCAAATGTCTTCTACTATAATCTTGGGTTAACCAAAGCCTTGGGAGTGGATTTGGTAGATGGAAAATGAAAGAAGCCAGTTGTGCATGCACAAACACCTCTGTGTGTCTTTGTTTTTGCCCCCCCCCCACTCATTCACAATCAGTGTTGGTGTGTTTACATCCCAGTAACTTAGTTATTCAGCAAAAAACACTGATAGAATAAGTACCAGACTTTAAAAAAAATACAGGTGTCAATTTGTTTGACTAATATGCTTCAAGGTAGTGCCCCAGCATGTCTGCAGTCTAATGACTGAAGCAGGTAAAAGATAAAGTATTTTGTAAATATTTTTTTCACTGCTTAGACTGATTGAAATTATAAAAGTTTGTTCATGAGACACAAGATTTTCTGTTATGTTAGACTAAATATTTTATTATTCTTAAATGAATAACCATTATTGACTGAATCATTGAAGTTTACTGACATTTATTTATTCAGTCACTTGGTTGTAAAATTAATATCCACATTCCTGTTGCATATTTAAATAGTCAAAGCATGTTTATTTACAATCCACTTAGCCAAACAATCAGTAACATTCCTGTTATATTGTGGAGCTATTAGTGTTTTGGCGACATTAATCTATTAAACACCACGCAAGAGAGATTTTGTAAATGTAGGAATTGAGACTTGGATGCAATCCTCATTATTGCCATTGGACACTAAACTCTGCTTGCGAAGACCTGTTGGGGCAAATGAAATCGAAATTGTAATTGAACCATATTCGATGACTGGCACCTGTGCCAGTGGAGCACTAACAGCACTGTCCGAACGTGATCATCGCCAGAGCAGCTGTCTGGCTTCCGTGCTAGTGGCCTGTAAATAGCACCACTTGAGCGTGATCATTACCAGCGTCACCTTACTGGCACTTGTGCCGGTGGTACGTTAGAAAATCATTCTAGCGAGATCGTTGCCAGTGCCGCTGGACTGGCTCCTGTGCAGGTAACATGGAAAAAACACCATTTTGAGCATGGCCATTGCTAGTACCGTGTGACTGGCCCTCGTGCCGGTGGCACGTAAAAGCACCCACTACACTCTCGGAGTGGTTGGTATTAGGAAGGGCATCCGGCTGTAGAAACTCTGCCAGATCATATTGGAGCCTGGTGCAGCCATCCGGTTCACTAGTCTTCAGTCAAATCGTCCAACCCATGCTAGCATGGAAAGCGGACGTTAAACAATGATGATGATGATGATCATTGTTATTTTAACATCTATTTTTCCATGTATGCAGAGGTTGGATGGAAACCATTGATGGATATTTTTCTCTGACTGGGTGCTCTTTCTGCTTCTTATCCACACTAAGCAAAATAATATTTTCCAATGGCCAGACAGGTTTTCAAGGGAGAGGGGAAATGAAATAACATTACTTGTATAATGGTGTATTTGGTGACTTGATCTGAAATAGTGTGTTGAAATAGGTATAATCACATTTTTGAAGACTGTTAAAAGTGTCACAGTTATATCTTGTATGAGATACGGTACACTCAAAGCCTCATTGAAGTGCTTTCAGATTAACCCAAGCACCGGGGAAATGCTGGTACAGAATTACACTGCCTGGCATAGCTGCACCAACAGTGGTACAACCTCCTATAACTAGAATAGGATCACAGTAGCACACACACACACACACACACGCACACGCACACGCACACGCACACGCACACACACACACACCTATCTCTTTGTCTTCATTCCTAGCAGACTACTAGTGACTGGTATATGGCAAAACCTTCTGAGCATGCACTAGCCTGATTGGTTACAGCCAGATCTTTCATGGACCATTTTCTTTTCTCATGTGATGTCTTTGTCATCATCAACAACGATGGACGAACATTATTATACTGCTATATTACAATAACTACTTAAAGGAGGTATTATTACTGCCAGGCTCAGGTTAAGAAGTTTGCTTTCCAATCTTGAGCAAGTGTCTTCCACTATAGTTCCTGGCTGACCAAAGCCTTGTAAATGGATTTGCTTGGTTGAAGCTGAAAGAAGTTCATCTTTGTGTGTGCGTGGGTGTGTGCATGTATACACTCCTGTCATGACTTTATGCAATGGTTAGGGCATCGCAGTTATACCAGTAATGTTGTTTGTTTCCATTCTTCCTTGGAAAATATTTGGCTATGGGAAATATTACCTTGCATAGAAACAAGTGGGGGTTGGTAACAGGAAGTGCTTTCAGCCATAGAAAATCTGCCTCAGCAAATTCCACCTGACTTCTGGAAGCATGGAATAGTAAATGATAAATGATGATTTTAAACCATAAGGTGTTAAATGAGATACAGAGGAAATGTGTTAGAGAATAGGTTGGAGATGTGCAACAAAATCATTTAACACTATTACAGTATAAGACGAAAGTGAATATAATGGTTTTATATGTTATATGACATCCTGTATAGATGTGGTATGACCCAATAGTTAAGAAGTTCACGTTGTTAACACAAACTTTTCTATTCAATGCTACTGAGTGGTATCTTGGAGATGGTTTGACAGGAGCTGGCCAGGTAGAAGACTACATCAAACTTCTGTGTCTGTTTCAGCATGGTTTTTATTGCTGGATGCTAATCCAAATAACAACCACCCTGTAGAGTGGACTGAGTGCTTTTTACGTGGCACCAGCACTAGCAGGGTCACAAAGTAACTTGCAAGACAAGGAATTTTTGAGAGAGGAGGGGGCATTAGAGGAAATCATCTTGTGTCAGATGATGAAAGATTAGAGTGTGACAGAGGTACCTAGGATAAAATTGGATCGGTGGAAACTGTAAAGAAATCCACCAGGTGGATTCTATATGTAATTCCAAAGGTAAAGGTTTGTTACATTGTGTCATGTTGATTCTGCCTAAGAGTTACATTAAGGTGTATATGTCTGTGAATTGCTCGCTGCTTGTATGTTAAACCCAGCAGCAGATGATTCAGTTGATTGGACTGAATTCTCATTGTTGAACAATAGAGATCCTTCTCTGTCACCATCACCTCCCACCACTGCCCTCTACAATGTAGGTGTAAGCATGGCTGTGTAGTAAAAAAAACAAAAAACAAAAAATTGCCAGTAACTATGTGGCTTTAAATTTGTTCTTACAATGTGGAACTATAAGCCAGTACCTTCTGTCACAGTTTCATGTTGACCAAATCTTTGTGAATGAAATTTGGTAGACTGAAACTGTATGGAAACTCATTGAAAGAACTGCTTCTGTTTTTTGGTGGTAAACTTATTCATTTCCCAGTTTAACTCAACCACCTTGACCCATGGGTTACTTTAGTGTAGTCCACTCTATTGAAAGCATTTGATCCAGGACTTTGGTTTGAGGATTAACTTGCTCTTACCAGTCATAGTTTGTTTCCCCCCTCCCACTGGCTCATATAAAAAAATGCCTTGCACTACCTGTCACGTTTGATATTTTATCATTTTTGAAGATCTGTAAAATCTACAGAAAATTTAATGTGTTGATTTTGCTCTGTTGTTTGTCTGTCTCTCTGCCTCATCTTGAATGATAATTATGTAGATAACAGATATCGTGTCATATAAGAAAGAGAATTGATTTCAATGGCTAATTAAATCGATTAATTGGTATACAGATTAAATTATTACCCCAAAATTTGTTGATGTAAAATTTCTATAACATTTTTGTTTTTCTCTAAATTTCTAGTTTTGAAATGATTAAAATTTTTTTCTTTTTTTAAAGATCTTTAAACATATTACATATTTAAAGTTGACAATGAAGATTTCTACATGTGCGTGTACACAAACAGACACACACACACACCTTTAAATTTTCCTTTCAAAATGAGCTTTGTATTATTCATCTCAAAATATGCTCTGTTTTATTTTGTAGTGAACCATACTGATACTATGGACATTGATGGCACCCTGGAAATTCCCAGCAGTAAAGCTACTGTATTAAGGGGACATGAATCAGAGGTGTTCATATGTGCATGGAACCCTACAAATGACCTGTTAGCCTCTGGGTAAGTACCCTAAACCAGAATTATTTTTTTTTGTTACATAATTACACACACACACAGTGGCAGTAACTTGATTCTGAACAATGCCGTCCCTTGAGTGTTTTTTTTAAAGCAGCATAAATGTGGTATTTCAGTCCTGTCTGGGACCTACATGTCTTTTGCACTGATGTGGCAAGTAAGAAACAACTCGTACACTTTACATCATGGAATTTCTCATTGGATGTTTTGCCTTTTTCAACCGGCCATTACCAGCCATAGTATGCACTACATAATGGAGATGTTAAAAATCAAGTGATGCCTGTACTTGACGCTTTTTAATGTAAGGAAAGGCCTTGCTGAGAATCAATCCCACTTTCTAAATAGTTACTATATGATCATTTGCCTCCAAAATAACAACTTTTCTAAATCATTGGATGTAAACAAAGTTACAGGTATCATGGCAGCTTTCCTTCTGCTAGAGAAATGCCTCAACAAAATCTAGAGATCATGTGTGTGCGTGCGTGCGTGCGTGTGCATGAAGGGGTGCAGAAAAGCTCCTTGTGAAAGGCCTGCTTGGAGGCCCAACCATGTGAGTTCTTTTACAGGGCTCACAAAAAATGGACTGCTGCAATAAGTGTGTGACTCAGAGAGGGGAATATGTTGGATAAAATCATAATTGATTGTCCTGTATTTGCTTTTTACCCAAAGCCAGGAACTTTTCAGCACTCCTTTATATATATATATATATATATATATATATATATATATATATATATATGTGTGTGTATATGTATGTATATATAAAAGTAAAACTTGTGCCTGGGAGGGTGACTTTCTAGGTGCATGGTCAGTTATGACCAAAGGGGGTCTCAGCAATATATATATATATATATATATATATATATATATATATATATATTTATATATATATATATTTCACTTCAGTATTGCAATAGGGCCATTAATGTTATGAATGTCGCAGGAGAAGCGAGGCAATGATAATGAAATGTCATTAATTTGTAACTGCTAGAAGCTTAGAAGCTTCCACCAGTAGTTCCATAATTAAAAACGTTTCAGTTGTGATATAATCCTGTCTGTTTTTGGGACACACTGCATCTAGGATTATATTTTCATTGTATCCTTTTCCCTTTTTTTGCCGTTTTTAAAGATGAGATTTATTGCTATTTCTATCCGATGAGATGAACACAGGGCAAAAGTGGCTAAAACTGCATATAGCCCTGGAAGTTACTGTGAGACTCCAAAAATAATAGTGGCTTTCAGTGCCACTATTAAAACATTATATTGTGTGTGTGTGTACGTGTGTGTGTGTGAGAGAGAGAGAGTGCAACATTCTTAGACATGCTCTTTGGAGACCTTCTCAGAAGCAACCACCAGTAATATTCCAGCTGGATATTAAGCAAGACCTATTGAGGCTATGGATATTATTCAACCATTTCACTATAAGTCAACTTTTAAGTCTCCTGCAGGTTGGTCTTACCAGTAAAATCTGTCCTGCAATTTTTTCTCAAACATTCTAAACACATGTCTGCAGTACTATAGTTGTCACCTCTCGATGCAGAGAAGTAGTAATTCAATGATTTGCTTTGAATAATTTCTGTATGCCAAATAGAACTGAATTTACAGATAATTGATAGTTATGAGAAATAAAGAAGAAAAATACACCACTTAGTGCAATCATATATAAGTTAAATGTAATTTGTTTTACTTTTTAATTTACTTAATAAAATGTTTAGATTAAGAAGTGGGTAAGTTCCCTCTTTCCCCTGTTTCTGTATCCTGATAACAAAGGAATTTGGCTGTTGTTTCTATCTGTTCAAATGACTGCATAGTGGTTCAGTTAACATTTTATTTATTGCTGAGGCTGGAGGGAGAGCAGTGGCCATGCCCTTTTCAGGGCCTCTGAGATTGGAAGGAGGGTGAGAGGAATGAGGTATCCTTAACCTGGAGACCTGGCCCAGATGTTTGGAACAGGGTAAACTCTGCTTAGGGCTTCGAAGGTGTCAGGTAGTAGTGGTGTTGAACTAAGCAAAGTAGATCACAATGAATATTTTTTTTCCCTCCTAGTTACGAGGGAAGGCAATTCCCATAACCTTTTTATGAGCCTCTAAGTCTGGTGGGAGGACAGGAAGGATATATCTTCAAACTGGTGGCCTAGCCTGAATGCTTGCTACAAAGCAGTTTCTGCTAAAGGTGCATGCATGTGCATGCACATACACGCATCATTCTGATGTAGCACAATGTTAGTGATGTGAAGCAATAATTTTTCAACTTAGAAATATAGGAGTGGGTATGTGGTAAGTAGGTGTAGCATGGCTGTGTGGTAAATAGCTTGCTTAGTCCCACTGCATGGCACCTTGGGCAATGTCTTCTATAGCCTCAGGTTGACCGAAGCCTTGTGAGTGGATTTGAAACTGAAAGAAGCCCATTATATATGTGTGTGTGTGTGTGTGTGTGTTTGTGCTTGTGTGTATTTCTAATTAAAAAAAAATATAAGATGTTGCTTTTTAAAGTGAAAAACTAGAATATTTGTGTTTCTTATTAAACAACTTTGCTGTTACCAATATGGAAGCATCCTTACCTCAAAACTATATTTGTTTAATGCATATGTCAGAAGCAATATTATTTAACAAATACTTGTTCATTTTTATGAAAGTAGAATTTAATCTTGTGAGTGTTTGACCTAAAAATTAGTTATCTTATTTTCCTTTAATTCAACCAGAGTTGGTCATTAATTTAGGAAGTAGAATTTAGTAAACATTTATAAGACTAAAACAAAACATTTTTGCCTTAGTAATTCTGATGTGTTGTGTTTCTTTAAAATACAAAATTTCTGTTCACAGTTCAGGAGATTCAACTGCTCGGATATGGAATATGAATGATAACAGCAATAATGCTAACCAGTTGGTTCTTCGTCATTGTATACAGAAAGGGGGAACAGAAGTTCCTAGTAATAAAGATGTTACTTCTCTTGACTGGAATGTAAGTTTTTTTTTTTTTCCTTCTTTAAAACTTTCTGTGTCTAATTCTAAGTATAAAACTGCACTCCCACCCTTGTTCATCACTCACTACATTAACCCTCTATCTCCACCTGTTTCTTCCCCTTCCTCACACTCTTATGAAAGTATCCACATGCTTTCTCATCCTTTCCCATGACCCACTGTCCATGTCCTCTCTTATGCTCACCTTCTTGCTCCTTTAGAGTTTGCTCTAGCATCCCATCACTACCATCCTGTTATCTCCTTCAGCCATGTTATCTCCTCTACAGCAAGACACCTGTGATTGTCCTTCTATCATCATACTTTTAACCTTCTAACAACTGACATACAGCCACCCACCTCCACCTTCCCTTTTCAAATAGTTCCTCTTGGTAGTGGGAGCTTTTTCATTTCCCTTTTCTCTGTTCTTTTCTGGTGGCATGAAAAAAGGGAATCAGTACACTCTGTAAAGTGGTCGGGATTAGGAAGGGCATCCAGCCATAGAAACCATGCCAAAGAGGACATTGGAACTCAACACAACTCTGCAACTCACTGGTTCCTTGATAAACTATGCTACTTATACTGATATGGAAAATGGATGTTAAATGATGATGAAAATAAATTCTTTCTTTAATTAATGTTAGTAGATTTGTTCTGAAATGACTCCTCAAATTTTTTGCTGCAACTTGATCAAAATTGAGGTGCAAATTCAAAATCATCTCAGAATAATGTATAGAGGGAAAAAATGAGCTTGATGGTTCTTCTGGAACAGCATCTGTATATTTTGTCACATACTTACTGAACCAGATACATGCACATAGTGATGCACCTTTGTGTTCAATAAGTTGCCAACATGACAACAACAGTTGTTGATCAACATCATTATATCTTTTATCTTTTACTTGTTTCAGTCATTAGACTGCGGCCATGCTGGGGCACCGCCTGGAAGAATTTTTAGTCAAACGCATTGACCCCAGAACTTATTTTCTTTTTAAAGCTTGGTACTTATTCTATTGTCTCTTTGTTGAACTGCTAAGTTATGGGGATGTAAACAGACCAGTACCAGTTGTCAAGCAGTGGCAGTGGGACACAGACACACACACACATGATAGGCTTCTTTCAGTCTCCATCTACCAAGTCCATTCACAAGGCTTTGGTTGGCACAAGGTTATAGTAGACACGTGTCCAAGATGCCATGCAGTGGAACTGAACCTAAGACCATATGATTGAGAAGCAAGCTTCTTAACACACAGCCATGCCTGCTTTTATATATAAATATTTAAGGTGGTGAGGTAGCAGATTCATTAGCACATCAGTCAAAATTCTTAGCAGCATTTCTTCCAGCTCCTTATGTTCTGAGTTCAAATCCTGCTGAGGTCAGTTTTGCCTTTCATCTTTTCAGGGTTGATAAATTAAGGTAACAGTCAAATACTGGGTTGACATTATTGACTCGTCCCTTCCCTTCAAAGTTGTTGGCCTTGTGCTGAAATTAGAAAGAATTAGATGTAAACAGTCTTTTGAATTCTATTTCCAACGACTGTTCCATTATGTATAAGATCTCTTTTTTCTAACACTGCTTCTTGAGAAACCATTATCTATAAACTTCTTATAAATGACTTTGGTTGCTCTTAGCAACAAAAAAAAAAAAAAAAAAAAGAAAAGAAAAGAAAAAAAGGTTTCTTTGGCAATTTTAATTTCATATTTAGAAGAATTTGTAATTTTGTAATGTTCAATTAATATAAGAAAATATAAAGAAGCTTTTCAAAAATACAGTTAGCTAGTTGAGACTATTTTTTTAATAATTTTTCATAACCATAATTATCATAAAAAAATGTTTTTGGTTTAATTTATGATTCTTATAATTATTACTAACAAGTTAGTTGGTATGAGGAGTTTTTAAAAAGGTAGATTAAATGTCATTGTATTTATTGCAGTGTGATGGTACGCTCTTAGCGACAGGATCCTATGATGGCTTTGCTAGAATATGGAGTACTGATGGTAAGGAAGCTGATTTTGGAAAGGCTTTTTACTGTTTTTTCTTTATTTTCATATTATTTTTTAATGCTAATGATGTAATCTTAAAGTAAAAAATGTGCTAGATAGGCCAACTATCTACTTTTTTTTTCCCATCACTTTTATCTTGTATTTTTATTTAATTATTGCAGGCCAACTGGTAAATACACTTGGTCAACATAAAGGACCCATATTTGCTCTGAAATGGAATAAACGAGGAAATTATATTCTTAGTGCTGGTGTGGATAAGGTAAGACTTCTGGTCTTTTGAATTAAAAAAAATTTTTTAAATCAAAACATAGAAATTTTTAATTTTCTAATTGTGACTTGACATAGTTTTAGTTAAATTCATGACTCATTGTCAGAGAACTGTTGATTTTGAAGAACATTCCATTTTTAAACTTTCATAACAATATTTTAAAATACAAAACTACCTATGTGTCATATTTAATTTTGAAAATAATTGAGCATTTAAAGTTAGGTATATATCTTCACTAAAATATATATTTTCATCAGTTGATTGGTATATTAAGATGTGTTCAACCCATTAACATTTAAACTGGCCATATCCAGCCTGAATATTCTACCTATTTTATGTTCAAATTAGCCAAATCCAGACTCTCACCTACCCTACAATATCATTCTAAAAATAAACAATCACATCATTGAAAACTTGAAGCTATGAGATGCATGATTAATTCATAACAATGGTGAATATATAAGCATTACATTTGACAGAGCAATCTGAATGGTAAAAGGTTGAGCTGTCATAGCAGTTAGTGCCAGGTAAAATGGTTAGTGGCATTTCTTCTGGCTCATGTTTTGAGTTCAGTTCCACTGAGGCTGTCTTTGATGTTCATCCTTTCAGGGTTGATAATATAAGAACCAGTTGACCCCCCCACCGTGTGGTGGTGATATAACCCCCCCCCCCCCCCCCAGTTGCTGGCCTTATGCTAGAATTTCAAGAAATAAAGGCAGTGGGCTAGCAGAATTGTTAATGTGTTGGGCAAAATGCTTATTGACATTTCTTCTAGCTCTTCATGTTTTGAGTTCAGTTACTGGCCTCATGTCAAAATTTGAAAGAATAAGATATGTTTGGGACACAGAGAGATTGTTTGTATTAAAGGACCAAAATCAGTCTCAGGAAGTTAGTACATCAATGGTTGATATGAAATAACAAAAATCACAAATCAATGTGTTGCCTCAGCATGGCTGCATTCTAATAACTGGAACAGCTAAGAAGGTAAATCTGAATGTGCTTCTGCAAGCTCACTGCTATTACAAATGAAGTACATAATTCTACAACTAGGAACCTGTGTTGTTCGTTGAGGTAAAAATAAGCTGTATAGAATGTTTCTTTTTTATTTATCAGGACATCTTGTTTTTGGTTCATTTCTCATTTAATGACCACTTTTCCATACTGGCAAGAATTGAACAATATTTCTTGACGTGGTGTTCTGATACTCTTCCGGATGCCAATCATAACTTGTATCTAACTTTATTTATTGTGAGTGTTATGGCACCCAAAAAGAAAAACCCCATGTAAAATGAATCAGTAATAAATGATTAATAGTGCATTAGGAAAAGTAGGTTTTGTTCTGAGACTCCCAGTTGTTCTGAGCATTGTAGATGGTCACCAAGGCAACTATCTATTTTTCAAGCAAGGTACATCTATCCTCGTTTATCATGGTTGTTTAGTTTAAAAAAAACCCAAAAAACAAAAGAAAACAAAAAAACTGTTAAATGAATCGATGATAAAGGATTAATAGAACATACGAAAAATATACGTTTTCATTCTGAGATCCCCAGTTCTCCTGAGGATTGTGGATGACCAGTGGGGCAACTACCTGTGTAGTTATAAACCAGGTGACAGTGAAAGATGTCTCTGCCCACTAAGGTTCAAATCCTGCTTTTGTCAACTTTTCATTCTTTTGAGGTTGATGAAATAATAATAATCCAAGGTGGTGAATTGTCAAACTGGATTGTTTGCTGTAGTTGATTTTGCTCTTTGTGTTCTGTGTTCAAATCCCACCATGGCCTATTTGGTTGGTAGACTTAATCCAGCTCTCAGTTTAACACCACTACAAGTACCTTGGGTGTTTTGAATCCACTCTATTACATGCATTCACTTGAATCATTTCTCTGGTTAGAGGATACATCCTCCCCCTCTTCATCCCATTAATCTCAGACACTCACTAAAGTGACAGGGACACTGCTTTTCCTCATGACAAAAAGGTAAAGAAAAGTAAAAAAAAAAAGTTAATTTTTCTTGTATGTTGTTGTTGTTATGACCTAATCTTTATAAATTTTTCTTTTCTTCAAGACAACAATTATATGGGATGCCAGTTCAGGACACTGTACACAACAATTTGCATTTCACTCTGGTAAGTGCAAATATTTTCATTTACATTTTGCATACCACCCATCTGTAAATGACAAAAAAGATTTCATTCTGTGCACTTATTTTCTACTCTCTTTCTCTCATTGAGCAAATCTTCATTCAAAAGCATTCCTCTTGTGATCATCCACCTTTTTTTAAAAAAATATATTTATGCTTAGTTTGTCGAATATGCTCTTGTTTTAAGATGGCTGTGAGGTGAGGATGGTTAGGTT
>NC_142930.1:152420128-152442628 GCF_046866305.1 Octopus bimaculoides | reverse complement strand
CCAGATGGAAAATATTTAGCAAGCGGATCCTTTGATAAATGTGTTCATATCTGGAATGTACAGGTGAGATCATTTTTTTGATCATCATTAGTTGTTCCTGTTGATGAAATCTATGTTTTTTACAGAAAATTAATTAGTTTTTGTATGGCCATTTCATTCCAGTCATCTTACAGTTAGCTTATTTTTAGATAAGAGATAAATTCAGATTTTGAGGCATAGTATAGTTAGTGTTTCTCAATGGAGGTCGATACAGCCCTTGGGGGTCCATAAAAAAATTTTGTTGTTAAAAATTATGTGCATTAAATTGGTTATACTTCTACACAAAATATTTTAACAATGTTTTATAGATGTTAAAGAACAAACAAACTATACATATCTCAAATATGCATTAAAAAAATTTTTTTTTTTAGAGTGGATTATTGGTACACAGTTACCGAGGAACTGGTGGAATATTTGAAGTTTGTTGGAATTACCGTGGTGATAAAGTTGGAGCCAGCGCCTCGGATGGTTCAGTAAGTTGTAACTTTGACATTGTTAGCTTCTACTTGTGTTCTTTTTCTATTGATTCTGGTTACAAGGTGCATTCCAGGAGTTTTGTGACATTTTTTCAGGAGAGACATTAATTTTAAAGAAGTGCAAAACTCTAATCTCCTTCAAAGCAGGATGCTCTGACTTCAATGTACTTGTTGTAGTGCTCCAACTGTATCATGAAGGCCAAATGGAAGCCCTCCAAAGTGAAGGTGTCCAAGTCCCTTGTCACAGCCTCTTTTATGTTCTCCTTTAGTTTGGGGGAGCAACCAAAAGTAACAGGGAGCAAGGTCTGAAATTTAGGGAGAATGAGAGACAGTTTTGATTCCCACCCCTGTCAAGTTGTTGGTTACTAGAATGGAATTGTAGACTGATGCATCGTCCTGGTGTGGTTGCCCTCACCTTTTATGGATGAAATCTTTTCCTCATCTCCCTCAAAGCCTCTATAGAGTACTCCTTATTGACCATCTGCCAACCCATTGGATGTAGATGATGCCCTTGTTGTAAAAGGGGATCATCATGAGTTTTCTGTTGGACTTGTGTTGCTTGGCCTTTTGTGCCAGCAATAAACAGATGCTAGGTTCATGCAAGGTAATCCATAAGCAGTCTGGAGCATTTCATAAGTTTTTGTAATATTTTTGTCCTGTTTAACACAAAACTTTATTGCATAGTGAGCTTCTAAATTGTCTTCACCTCCTGATATATTCTACAGACGTGTCAGTTATGACAAGCAGTGTTTTCTAAGGTGTGTTCAAAGTGCTGTTACAGCTGTCTCTTTTAATTTGAAATAACAAAAATTGGCAAGTCAGCTTATTAGATGTAATGATATGCTAAAATTACAGCAACACTGTTATCTTTTGATATTGTTTTCACAAATGTTTCTATTTATAGGTTTTTGTCTTGGATTTACGGAAGTGATCTCAAGTTGCTACTGCATTTAATGTTACCTGCTACAAATGATTGTGTACCCCAGGATGAAAGATGGCGACAAGCATTACGTCAGCAACAGTAGTTGGCTCACCAGCTGACTGAGGGTAACACTACCAGCTGGCAGGTGTTCCCTTTCAGATCCAAGGCACCTGGACTCAGTGATGCTGCATACAAACTAAAATTACATTCATACGAATACACACACACACATACACATTTGCACGCATACATGTCACATCAAGGCGGCAGCAGCATGCCCCCTCAGATCTGTCCAACAGGAAGTATTTGTCCTGTCTTGTTTTATTTGTAAGTCAATTCAGCTATCTGACAATGGCTTAGCAATGATATTAAAAACAAAATATAAAAAGTTCCCTTCCCTAGCTTTGTCATTATGAGAAGTGAGCAAGATTCCTGTAATTATTGGTTCTAAATAAGTTTGATCTCCTTATTAGTTTTATGCCTCTCATAGCATATGTTGTGACAGTAATGACCATTCCTTTTCCTAGCTTTAGTGGGGTTTTTTTCTGTTTTATAACTGTGTATAAAGCTGCTGATTCTTTTACCGAAATATGTTGCCTTCTCTTTTTGCTCAAGGTGCATCTCTGTCTATCTTAATCTGCATTATCTTTTCGCAAATGAAATCATGAAAGTAGAGCAAATATTTTTTACCTCTGTTCATTTTTCTGGTCCACTAGTGGAATAATTTTTGTTATAAATTTTTAAAAAATTTGTGTCATTTTTCAGTTTTTATATATTTTAAACGTTTCTCTGCATTTAGTCTTATTTAGTCATTTTTGTTTAAGTTAATCCTCATAAAATTTGATTGCTTTACCAGTCTCATTGTTTGAAAAAAAAAAAATATCTGTGCATAGTTTAAAATGTGTGAATTGATAGTGTGTATGATTTTTATGTAATATTTTTGAGATAGATTGAACTATTTTTTATGTATTTTCATATCTGGGTATATTACAGATTGTATTATATTTGGATTCAGGCATTAATGGTTATCATATATTTTGTTGATTCTTGAAAAAAAATCATTAATTTGTTGGGTTTTAAGCTTAACATTTTTGCATTATGATTTGATTAATATGTATACATATATATATATATATATATATATAGCTCACACTATTGAAGGTAACATAATTTCTTATGTAAAATATGAAAGGTTAGTAGGAAAAGCTGAGATGATAGAATGCATTAGAAACTTCTTTCAAATTTTTATCACTGTTTTTAGCTAAAAATTTTATTGATGTTGACTTCTGTTGCTCATCTTTCTGGTTTTCATAAATGTCAGTGTTATACTGGGTTTTTTTTTTTTTTTCCTTTAATGATTACACTTCTTTCGAAGAAAAGAAAACAGTTTTTCATGTCTCATCAAAAGAAATCAATATTAGATATATTGAAAAAGAATATTAGATATTAAGATATCAAAGAAGGCTATTAGCTATTATCATGGTTTGGTTATTGTGGAATATCTCAGTAACATTTCTTTTTTTTTTTTTGTTTGGATATCTTGCATTGCAGTCTGTTTCGAGTGGGTGAAAACTAAGATAATTCAATAATCTGAAAGATAGCAATCTGAACTGACAGAAACTTTTGGAAGTGTTTCTGCATATGTGTTTGACTTTCTGTGTTTGTGCACAAATTTGTAGTGCACCTACATGCACAGTATCTTTACTCAAGAGCTTTTGCAGCAGCATGCAAAAAGAAGAGGGTTATATTTTATTCTTGTTTACATATCAGTGTCATTGGTAGTGATGAATTTTGGTTGCAAAATCTTTGGCTAGCTACCAGTTGGCTTTATCAAGTAATTAAGTTCATTCAAAATGTCTTTTGCTGGTAGTTCTATCTCTTGTCATTTTAACGTTTTTGGTTCAGTAAACCTTAAATAGTAAGATACAAGCAGCATGTCCTGTAATTTTTATATATACCTACATACCCGAACTTTTAAGTATGTTAGCAATTACTTCTTGAAGGAATTTGTAATAGGTTTTGATTAAACATTACTTGTTTTTAGTATAAATATTCAGATTTTCTGTTTTAATAGGAAAATAGACTTACTTAATTTTATTGATACGATATACCATACCCTTACTCAATTGATTCATATATTTTATCTTTTCCTAATTTAGTATTAGGTATTTTGTAGGTAAAACTGAACTGCCATATGTAGCAATTTTCACTGTTGATTCCTTCTATTTATATCTAATATCCTAAATTTTAAAAACTAATGGGAGATCACTTCAAGACCGATAAATCAAATGATGCAAGCTCCAGGTGAAAATAATGACAATATTTTCCCCCATTACTTGGTGATGAGGGAGTGTTAATCTTTTTATTGTATAATAAAATAAAAAAAAAAAATTGAAAAGATAAATTCTTTTGTATTTTTGTAACCCTACCTCTCTTTCCAGTGTCATTGGGTCGAGAGTGAGTGTGAGAGGGTGTGAGAAAGCTTAGTGTATGAATTCATTAGTTGGGTTAATTTGGCACTTGACTGGACAGATGCTCTGCACCAGTTGTTTGTTGGTTACCATAAAACTGTAGGGTAAGGCTGTAAATATATCCACTCGCTGTCTGCTTTTACTTCCCTATACTAGACCCTACAACCCCAATTTTACCACTTACATATTTTTTCCACCTTCCCTGAGAATCTAAAAAGCCTAAGTTTTTTTTTTTAAACCCTACCCTCCTACCATTGCCCAAGTTTAAAAAATTTTGTAAACGTTTTTTTTTTGTAAAATGTTGTAATATTGAATAAATAATAAAAAAAAAAACTGGAAAAAAATCCCTGCTTTCTATCCTGTCTCTCTCTTTTCCCAACTTAAAAATAAAAGATTTGTATTGAATGGTAAAAAGCTTAGATGTAATATGATCAGGACTAAAATCTAAAGAAATTTAAGTGAAAAAGAAAAAAAAAAAAAAAGAGAATGAATGTAAAATAAAAGTTAGGAAAGCTTTTATCTCACTGTTTTGGTTTTAAAATAACAAAATCTACTTTTACTTTTCAATGACAACAGATTTTTCTTTATATTAAGAGGAAGTATTTATTTATTTTTCTGTTTATATTTGACTAGCAGTTTAGTCCGGTGTTGCCTGGGATTAAGTTAGGATTATTAAGCTAATCAAGCGCTTTATTTCAAACCAAACTAAGTTACACCGACGTCAAATTTGTGCGAAATCCATTGAAATTGGTAAACGTTTGGCTGAGGATGCGTTGCAGACAATTTGATTGGGAAATACCATAAGGAATTGGTTTATCGATTTCCCCCCCCCCCCCCCCCCCCCCCCACTCATCGATTGTTTTTTTTTTTGGAGAACTTAAAGCATTCAAATATCCCATAAATCCTAAGCAACGCCAGCATAAAGTTTGAACAAAATATGTCAAAATTGGTAAAAGTTATTGTTGAAAATAGGGTTGTAATCAATTTTAGTGGGAAATCCTATAAGGAATTGGTTTATCGATTTTTCATCCTGATTGAATGGAAAACGCCATAAGGAATCAGTTTATTGATTTTTCACCCCAAAAAGGACTTAACTGAACATAACAATGCTGATTCAAAAAATCTATATTTATACTTTAAAGTTGGTTTTCACACCCAACCCAGTTCTGCAGAATCAGTGTCACGACGAGAACGCATGGGCTGGGAGTTTGACCGGCAGAAGGGATCAGGTTGCACACGCTGGCCCTTTTGAACCCCCCCATCATCATCTAACCCTACTTTGGCCCATGGGTTGGGAACCTTTCTGACAAGGAAAATATAATGCCCAAAAGGGCTCCCAATCCTGTGTCGGAAGAAGTTATGTTTGGATCACAACTTAGCCTAGCGAAAAGGGGCTCAGGAGCCTCTAAAAGGCAGCAACTAATCCCAATCTAGTCCTAACCCCTCCTAGGGGTACTATTGGTCAAAGCTGCATTGAAGATGTGCATTGGAAGAGGTTGCCTCAGAGGTCTGCATTGGAGAAGGTTGCATCGAAGGTTTGCACTGGAGATCTGCAGTGAAGAAGATTGACTCAAACATTTGGATTAGATAAGGTTGCATTGGGGATCCAGATTGGAATAACTTAGGAAAACTTACAAACAGCCTTAACAAAGAAATAAAGGGCCTGGCCCTTCTAGCCTAACTCTATGAGCAACTTGGCTAAGCGCTGAGTGAACATTGTTGTCGGAGAAGTCAGCATTGTCCAATAAAGAAGAGGAAGACTCCTGTTGCCATAGTTTGAGAATATGTCTGGCCAATGCTTCTGGATCACCTGTTTATAACCACATAGGCTGCAATGATGACTTGTTCCTCTTTCTATGTCTATAAAACTTCGCTATAGACACCATTGCATGTTCTGCTCTGAGGAGCATACACAAAAAGAGCATTTCTACTCCCCACACGGGAGCAGACCACATAAAGTTGCCCATGTGAAAAGCACAGCTCCCCCAAATGGATGCCTTCCACCGATAGTGTTTGGCCATAGGATTTGTTGATGGACATGGTGAAGTATGGCCTCAACGGGAACTGTGAACTGCAGAAGTTAAACAGCATGTCTGACCCCAAGGGATAAAGGTGCATCCTTTAAATGAAAACATTTCCCGCTCCTGCATCCCATAACAATGGTGGCCTCAATAAAGTGGAGCTTCAGGGACTTGACTACCAAGCAGGTCCCATTGCACTGTTTAGGCGTGTACTCTTTATTCCATTTGAGTTTTATTGAATGGTTGTGTAAAATTTTCTTAACAATAGGGTATATTGTAAATCTACACACACACATGCACACACTTGGTGTTGTTGTGATACATGTACTCTTTATCCCATTTGTGTTGTTGCTTTTGAGGTGTTCCACTAATTGGATGGTAGGTTACTTTTGAGGTGGGAATTAAAGCAGTGATTTATTTCTGGTATCATTAAATCATTGAAGATTTTATGGCAGGAGATAAGTTTCGGTGAGGACTATCTTTTGATAGTAATCTGAATGTTAAAGGGCTAAGGTAGAAGGAAGAAAAAGCAGGGGATAATGGGCCAGTTCCATCTACTCTTAATCATGATAGAATATCAGTTGTTGACATGAATGTAGATTGGATAGCTGTTAGATTTGGTTTACATAAGCAAGAAGGAAAATTCCAACAGGTTTGTAATGAAAATAACATTTTATTTCATTTAAAAAACAAACTTCCATTTCAGATGAAATGTGAAATTTTAGTAACAATTTATTACAGACAAGAGAGAATTCTGCAGGCACGGATATTTTCAATTGCTCCTTGAAATGGTAGGACACAGTATGATTTTTTTAGTGAAGTAATGGTTTGTACTTTCATAAATATTTCTTTTTTTTTATTCTGAGTGATGAGGTGAGAAAAAGAGATGTTTATAGAGCCAAAATAAATTTCATTAAGATATGAGATCTAGAAATGATGTATAATTAACTGAGAAGTATGTATTGATTAAGGTCCATATTTGCTACGCATTGATATGTATCAATACAGTTGTAGATGCAAGGAGAGATATTGATGGACAGAAATTTTGTTATTTTATGCTGTGTTGATTAACTCTGGCACACACATACACATCCTCACATATTTACAAGAATTCTCAATCATTCATAACACTTTTTTTCTCATGTGATCCCCTAATCTTTGGTAGCCTAAATGTAAACATCAAGAATGAATCTTTAACGTGAAGTGTTTATCAATCCGAAGAGGTAGGGAACTTGAGAGTGCTGAAACTTCCCAGTAGAGACTTCGTGACATGAATAATTGGTAAAGGATGATTACAGCACCAGATTGGCACAGTACTACTCCCATCGTTAGAACCTAGAGAAAGAACAATTAAAAACATGTATAATGAAATGGTAATTATAATGATTACTAACAAGAAAGGTCTCTAATTTTAGTGGATTTATTTAATGGATTAGTGTGTGTGTGTATATATATATATATATATATATATACATACGGTTGAGGGAACCCGTGGAAGAGGTAGGCCCAGGAAGACCTGTGGTGAGGCAAGACCTTCGTACATTTGGGCCTCACCGAGGCGATGACTACTGACCGAGACCTTTGGAAATGTGCTGTGCGTGAGAAGACCCGGCAAGCCAAGTAAGATCGTTGCCAGTGCCCCTGGACTGGTTCTTGTGCGGGTGGCACATGAGATGCACCATTTTGAGCGTGGCCGTTGCTAGTACCGCCTGACTGGCTCCTGTAGGATTTTCGAGCGAGATCGTTGCCAGTGCCCCTGGACTGGCTTGTGCGGGTGGCACATAAAAGACACCATTTCGAGCGTGGCCGTTTTCGTGCGGGTGACACGTAAAAGCGCCCACTACACTCTCTGAGTGGTTGGCGTTAGGAAGGGCATCCAGCTGTAGAAACTCTGCCAAATCAGACTGGAGCCTGGTGTTGCCATCCGGTTTCACCAGTCCTCAGTCAAATCGTCCAACCCATGCTAGCATGGAAAGCGGACGTTAAACGATGATGATGATATATATATACTGTCAAGCTTATCTTTGAGTTTCAATACCCAGTTACTCTCATTGTTCTGGACGGCTGATGTAACTAAGGATGATAGATCTCTTTTGTTCACCATACATTGCTTCCAGTGTAACCAGGAATGCCACAGGACCTGTCTTTCTTTCTCTCTCTCCAAAATTCCATCCATCTGTTTCTGATTCTAATCACCCTAGTTCTCTTGCCTATCTGAAAAGGGACCTCATTACATATTCATATACTCCTAAATCCTACTTATAATCCCCTACTTAACCATTTGGCATTAATATCTATCTTTCACTCTCACCCTGTATCACCTCTTGCTATCCCTCAAGCCTCTCACTATTAGTCTTTCTAATGTTGGTCTCAGGAAAAAATGCAACCAGTACACTGCAAATGATTGGTGTTAGGAAGGTATGAAAACAAATGAAGTATGATCTTCCAACTCATTTGGAAGGGTAGTAATGCCATCCAATCCATGTTAGCATAGAAAGTGGATATTTTCTCTTTTCCGACTGGGGTAACCACATATTTCCCACTGCAAGACACTTGTTTATGTTCCTCTATCATATGTTAAACCAATGGTTTCCAACCCATTTATTTAAATCAGTTTTTCCATGCACCCCTTTTAATATGCTTATCCTTATGTATGTGTCATCATCATCATCGTTTAACGTCTGCTTTCCATGCTAGCATGGGTTGGACGATTTGACTGGTGAAACCGGATGGCAACACCAGGCTCCAATCTGATTTGACAGAGTTTCTACAGCTGGATGCCCTTCCTGACGCCAACCACTCAGAGAGTGTAGTGGGTGCTTTTACGTGTCACCTGCACGAAGGCCAGTACCGCCTGACTGGACTTCGTGCGGGTGACACTTAAAAGCACCCACATATGAAATTTTGAATTTAGTTCAGACTTCCAGTACTACCTTTGCAGACCACCAGGGGTCCACAGACTCCAGGTTGGGAACCACTGTATTAAACACTCATTATCTGGCATAAACCCCCCCCCCCCCCTCATTACAACTCCCCTTCAGTTGAGGGCTCTTGTGAGTTACTTGGTGGCCCCATTGGTATTAGTGCCACGTAAAAAGCACCCAGTACAGTCTATAAAGTTGTTGGTATTAAAAAAGGCATTCAGCTGAAGAAATTATACCAAAGCAGATATTAGAGCTTGGCACAATCCTCTGGCTTTCTAGCTCCGGTCAAATCATCCAACTTATGCCAGTATGTGAAGGTGCATGGCTCAGTGGTTAGAACATCAGGCTTACAATCATGAGGTAGTGAGTATGATTCCCAGACTAATGTGTGTGTTGTTCTTGAACAAGACACTTTATTTCACACTGCTCCAGTTTATTTAGCTGTAGAAATGAGTTACAATGTCACTGATGCGAAGCCGTATTGGCCTTTGCCTTTCCCTTGGATAACATTAGTGGCATGGAGAGGGGAGGCTGTTATACATGGGCGACTGCTGGTCTTCCATAAACAACCTTCCCTGGATTTGTGCCTCAGAGGGGAACTTTCTAGGTGCAATCCCATGGATATTCATGACCAAAGGGGGTCTTTAACCATACCCTTATGCAAGCATGGAAAAACAGATGTCAAATGATGATGACCCTATACTGGTATTACAGTTTGTTTCTTAACCATACTTTTTCAGGCTCAATCTCACTGCTACAATACCTTGAGCAAGTGTAGTCCAGGACCAAAATGTAGTCCAGCTGTGCAAATGATTATAAGCTGTGAACAGTATATGAAAAAGTGCTGAGCCACAAGTGATGAAAATTAATATTTTCCTGTCAACAAATTACCTTCTGGCTCTGTACTTTTGAAGTTGAGTAGAATAAGAGATTTATTACTTGATAAAACAGTTAAGAGTTTGTGACAGGAAGGGCATCGAGTTGTAAAACAATACCTTAATAATATATTCATTTGACCTATGCTAACATGGAAGAAAAGAGACTTAACCCATTACCTACCAGTGATCTCATATGAGATCACTTAAAAATTACAAATTTCGTAATTATCTGTCAATATTTACACATATCTAACCTTTTTGCTAAATCTACTAGGTATATTTCTCTGATATTCAAATGAGGTTTGCTAATTTTTCCACCCAATATCTCGCTTATTTCTATTTAAAATGTTATTTTGATAATTCCAGCATGTTTCTAAGGCTGTTTTATGCTAGAAATCAAAGTTTCATAAAAAAATTCCAGTTAATAGAATTATGGGAGGTAATGGGTTAAAAGCAGTGAACAAATGAATGAACAAACACTTGCTCTACAACATAAGTGAAGAGAAGCAACAAATAAATACCTTATATCGAAGATATTCTGTTAGCATCCAAGAGAAGATTACCAAAACTGGATAACACAGGAACCAAAGCATGCAAGACTAGGAGGAAAAGACAAAAACAAAACATAAATAACATTTATTTAGTTCTAAAAATTGATGTAGATCTTACACAATCACCCTTTTCCTAAACTCATTTGGCTTAATGTCTATCCAAATATTTGCTAAACCAAAAGAAATTACTTTTCTATAATCATTATAACTCCAAGCTTTATCTTTATTTTATTATTAGAAAACCTCTCTGTTAAAACATTTCTCAAACTTTTATATTCTTTTCCAGATTAGCTGTGCATATTTAAGCTACTATACCCCGCCCATCTAGCATCATACTTCTGTTGTTGGGTAGAAGGGGCAGATTTTTTTAAAGCTAACAAATCAAGTGATCCCCTAAATTCATTCAAATTATCAGTACTTCCAGAATGTGGATTAAAACAATGAGTTGAAATAATAGTATGACAGAGACACAAGGTTTCACAATTTACAAGAGAGGAATAGTTGATTATACTGCATCCAGTATTTAACTGGTACTTAATTTTATCAATCTTGGAAAGATGAAAGGCAGAGTTGACTATGACAAGATGTGAAACAATTGGGAAGGAGGAAAGAATATATCCCTTAAATTGGAGATTTGGCAACTGAGTGGATGCTGCCAAAGACAACTAAAGTACCCAGTGATCAGGTTAAATCAGGCAACAAATTAAGTCTATCCCTCATGTAGGCCATGCCAGGATTTGAACTCAGAACAGAAAGACTCAGGGACAAATGCCACATAGTATTCTGTCTGATCTTCTTACAGTTCTGCCAATCTATAACACTGGAATGATGTTTTTATTACTGACTCTGAAAATATGGAAAGCAAAGTCGACCATGATGGGATTTGAACTTAAAGAGAAGAGAATTGAAATGAATACTGCAAGGCATTCTATCCTGCACTCTAACAATACTACCCACTGGCCACCTGCTTAAGTTACTATGACATACCTATTAATTTTCACATTTTTCATCTTTCTTTTACTAGTTTCAGTCATTGGATTGTGCCCATGCTGGGGCACTGCCTTGAATTGATCTCAAGTACTTATTCTGTTATTCTCTTTCTGCCAAACTGCTAGGTTACAAGAACATAAACAAACCAACACCACTTATCATGCCGTGTGTGTGTGTGGGGGTGGTGGTGGTAGTAAAAACAAAGACAAACACACAGATACACATATGTATATATGCATATATATGATGGGCTTTCCTGCCGAAGATGGCGTATGCACATTCAGCTTGTCAAATGACCTGCACAAATGATTTGTTTATAGTGATTAAATGTTCAAGCTGCACATTAGCTCACTCTCTCCATCAAATCGACATTGTCTGAGTAGGTGCACCATGTGTCAGGTGTTGAAGTTACCGCAGAGCAATATGAAACGAGGAGTTTTGCTCAAGAACACAATGCACCACCCAATCTAGGAATTGAAATCATGAGAGCAATGCCCTAACCACTAGGCCATGTGCCCTCACATTATATTTCTGTGTGTGTGTGTGTGTGTGGCACATAAAAGCACCCACTACACTCTCAGAGTGGTTGGCGTTAGGAAGGGCATCCAGTTGTAGAAACTCTGCCAGATCAGATTGGAGCCTGGTGCAGCCTTCTGGTTCGCCAGTCCTCAGTCAAATCGTCCAACCCATGGAAGGCGGACGTTAAACAATGATGATGATGATATATATATATATATATATATATATATATATACACACACACACACACACACCAAGTTTCTTTCAGTTTCTGCCTACGAAATCCACTCACAAGACTCTGTTCATCATGTACAAGTGCATGTTTATTCCTCATTATTTCATTTGTTTTATTCAATTTTAGAAAAATTGAAGCATGCTTTGACAAACCTGGAGCCTACTGAACTAAATTTGTGTGTGACTTTTGGTCCACCCTGTATATTTGTCATGCCATATTCTTAATGATAATACTAAAGCCTGTACTTACTTTGGTGAATGTTGCATAAAATTCTCTTTTTAAAGCACTTCTTTCTGATTTGACAGTAGCACGGAGATTCCAAGCAAATATGGCTGCCAGCAAAATACGAAGAAATACAAGTCCTATTCCTGCATTTGTACGATGGGCATAGTACATCCGGTGCTCCTTATCTAAATATTGCTCCCAAATATATAATATTGACTAGAGATACAAAGAAGAAAAAAATACACATTAGAGCAAAATTACTTCTTTTTCAGAAAATAATGAAAGGTTAAAAGATATTAATGATGGAAAGAAATGGGAGAATTTTTAACAAAGACTCAGGCTCACTTGCAGCGGCTAATATATATATATATATATATATACAACGACGTCGAACCCACAAGAGTTAACAAGTGAAACAGGGACAGACAGAAACAAGAAAAATGCCCCTGGTATTTCAATACTATACAAATATGTTTTTAAAAAGACTTTTCATTTAAATTTGCCAAAATTTAATTTTTCCAAAATTTGTTATCCATATTTACTGTTGAAAAGATCTCAAGGATCGAAACCGGTACTGAAATGTCTTTTATAAAAGTATTTAAGCATTTTCTACTTTGTCTTTTTTCCATATATATATAATAGTCTGTCATACCGGCCATGATGAAATACCACAAGGTATAGAAAATACGTATTCGCCTTTATATATTTAATCCTTTATATTGAACACTCAATATTTCATCTATTCAATAAGACATATTCCATATATTCAATAAGACATTCAATACTTTATTTCATTGTACCATCCATTTTTATTTTATTTTATATTATATATTCCATATTCTATATCCCACATTGGTTTGCAGGAATATAAATAAAACATAAAAAACAGACAGTGTTGGAACTCTTTTAAACAAAATAATATATTCCTCTATACACAATCATACAAAACCCCCTTTTTTGTATTTATTTTTACTCGCATATATATATATAAATATTATATTTGAATAAAAAACTTTGTGGGATGCTGTGTAAAGCTTGTCCACAGTTTTTGGCAACCTGATGCCATCAACAGTAAAAATGTACATGCTACTGGATTTACTTCAAGAATTCCTTGGTGTCCATAGAGTTTATATAAATAATCAGAAAATGGAATTTGTCAGATTTTTTACTCAAATCCACTACAATTGTTTCAACTCGTTCTGCACATGTAGCTCATAGGTGAGATGCTGCAATCATCTTGCATCACAGGTGTAGAATGCATCTCCTCAGGTGAATTTTTAAACAAATACCTTGCTATTTCTCCACACCATTTTACTTAGCCATATGAAAATGTATATCTGGGTAGTTGCTGCATTCTAGCAGTTCTCAGAAGAAACTGAGAGACAGGATGCACTTATGGTCAAAAAATAAAATACAAATAAGAAAACTAATGAATAAAAACACAAAACATACGAGATCAAAATAAAACTGAACATACATAGATAGGATATACATGCAATCAAAACAAATAAGTAGACATACAAAAAGATGTATCAAACAAACATCTTTATGCAGAGGCTATCTTTGTAATGATATCACTTTTGTAGTTGTTTAGCTCTAGGTCAGCCATGGTTGAGTAGACTTATGTTCAAAGCTATCCCAGCTGTGACCATCATGCTTTTTTTTTTATATAGGCGCAAGAGTGACTGTCTGGTAAACAGCTTGCTTACCAACCACATGGTCCCGGGTTCAGTCAGACTGCATGGCACCTTGGGTAAGTGCTGACCAAAGCCTTATGAGTGGATTTGGTAGACGGAAACTGAAAGAAACCTGTCGTACATAAGTGTATATATATATATATATATATATATATATATATATATATGTGCGTCTGTGTTTGTCCCCCCAACATTGCTTGACAACCGATGCTGGTGTGTTTATGTCCCTGTAACTTAGCGGTTCAGCAAAAGAGACCGATAGAATAAGTACTAGGCTTACAAAGAATAAGTCCTAGGATCGATTTGCTCGACTAAAGGCAGTGCTCCAGCATGGCTGCAGTCAAATGACTGAAATAAGTAAAAGAGTATATAGAAATACAGTGTATACCCGACACTACACTTTTGTTAGGATGGCTGAAAAATACTGAAGAGTATTTCTTTCAGCACTCAAATGGATTGTATTGCTAATATTGGAACAGATACAACTGATATAAGCATAAAGCTAATTTAGGTTTACAGGACTTTATGACAAAGTGCTAGCCATGTAGCATAACTTTATTGTATTGTGACACAAAACTAAGTAGAATAGTCATAAACTAATGACTGACAGATTAAAGTCACTGTCTCAAACTATTAAATTGCCAGGCTAGTAAATCCCAAATTAGTGGGATTCAACCCATAAATGTATTGAAGTTAATAACTTGTGACAGAGTGTAAGTGTCTTAAGAGAAAAATGGGGTGTAAAAGGCCTCAGAGGCAGTGTGCAAGAGGGAAGAGTGTACATGTGATGCATACAGATGAGGACAGCTGTATAAAGAAGTGTTGATCTCTAACTGCGGAGAAAACCTGTGGAAGAGGTAGACCCAGGAAGACATGGGATGAGGTGGTGAAACATGATCTTTGGATTTTGGGTATCACAGAGGCGATGACAGGTGACAGAGACTTTGGTGATTTGCTGTACTTGAGAAGACACATCAAACTAAGTGAAATCATATTTGTGGTCAGTGCTGGTGACACATAAAAGGCAACTGGTACACTTTGTGGAGTGGTTGGCATTAAGAAAGCATCCAGCTATAGAAACTAAACCAATACAGATTGGAGACTTGTGCAGCCCTTTGGCTCACCAGTTCCAGTTAAACTGTCTAACCCATGCCAGCTTGGAAAATGGATGCTAAATGATGATAATGATAAAGACAGCCCCAGAAGTAAGCTCACTTGCTTTGCGGAGACATTCTTGTTTTAATGGCAAACAATAGCTGATTTTATAAAATTAAAAATTTAGAAAGAACTTGAAATAATTTACCTGAAGAACACAAAGGAGACCAACAAACTTGGCAGCAGGTTTCTTTTTAATGGTTTCAATTGGTGAGGATTTATAAGGGCTGGTTAAGGTCCAACCAAGGGAAAGGCAAAGGAGCATATAAAGCATGGTGAATTGGGATATTACATCAACAACTAAAAAAATAAAAAAAAAATATTTGAATTACACCTTCAACTGTTTCATCTTTGAACAAACATTTACTGAATTTTAAAGCACTTTGATAACTTTTTAAATTCAGTCTATACAAACAGAAGCTTATTTCTCTAAGGTTCAATATTTTTCACAATTGTTCTGTGCAGTATGTGTGTATAGAGTTTTAGTAATATTTTTATCACACACAAATTCAGTGAAAATTTTATATTATACAAATTAAAAATATTATAATAAGTGAATAATACAAATAATCTTCATATTAAAAAAAATGATAATTTTAAAGCTCAAAGACTTTTTTTTAACAATATATTAAAATTTTTTTTATAGGTATCTACAGAAAGATGATAGCTATAAAGATTCAATAGAATTTCAAAGAATGAAAGACTATTTAAATAAATATTAGGAGTGCAAAAATATAGAAGTTGAGTAAGCAGGGATTAAACAATATAGAACATAAAGCCTAAAATAACTAATAACTACTGATTATAGAAATTTATAGAAAATGGAAATGTAATGAATATCAATAAGGTGATAAAATGGAGGAAAAGAGTATTAGAAAACAAAAAAAAATATTGAAGCTGCCAAAAATGCAATGGTTCAAACCCACACAAGTTAACAGGTAAATATTTATGATCATGGAGTTGAACTAAAATTGAATAATTTTAGAATTATGAACGATTTAAACTCATAAACCATGTATATTTCTTGGTTGTGGCATACAATCAAAGAATATGATGTAGATAAATAATTTTGTGACTAGAACATTTGAAAAATAAATGGGGCAAATATATATTGGGTGCAGATTGCATCAATAGCCAGCTGGAGGAGGCTCCTCCTGGGGTTAAAAACGGTAGTAATGTTGGTTCCTACAGAACAGCCAAGTTGAAGTGTAGCAATAAACATTCTCAGTATCATCTTTTATAGAATTTTTTTAACTAGCGACTTTGATTGTTATTTTCTCCAAATATCATCAGGTGGTTTCTCTGAACTAGTTTAGGAACTGAACCAGGAATATTAATTTTATTAACATGTCTCAAGTTTTAACTACTGGCCTATTGTTCCAAAGGATATCGTGATAATGTCTAGTAACTAAAGTATAATGTACCAGATATCAGAAACAGGTGTTTAAATACACTGGAGTATTTTCTCACCAAATTACACTCTTTTACCCCATATTACTGTATTCCTTTGAGATAGCCTGCTTGTTGTTATGAAAACCTGGATAACAAGTTTCTTGAGCAACAGATAGGTCATAGAGGAGATACTTTGGTGTCACTTTGGCATGTGATCTACAAGGGAGATTATTCTAAGACACACTTAGCATTGTAAATGTATTTTCTCAAAATTCTTACTATTCTAATAAGAAAACCATGTTTTATTTGTGTTTTAGTAAATAGTAATAAGAGACCAAGAATGAACAATATAATAATTAAAATAAGCACGTAGATCACCCACCAAAGTAAATTTGCTCACACAGACCACATGGCAAAGTAGCACTGACAAAGTAAACTAAAAAGTAACTTTCTTTAAATTGTAGATCACATGCCAGAGTGGCACCATTGTGATTTACAACAGCAAATTTTATTTTTGAGGTTTAACCATACAAAGAAACCTAAAAGAAATTGAGCAGGACTTCCTAAAACAGATTTGTTTTAAAGAATATAGAAATAATAAGAGAGGCTATTTATTTCAAGCATTTAAACTAAATTTATTTTGTAGTGTCAGTCATTTATTTTAGGTCCACTTTTCCATGCTAGCATGGGTTAGACAAAAGCGTCTTATCAAGACATTGTTTTATGGCTGATGCTCTTCCTGTTGCTAACCGTTGCTTGTTTTGCAAACAAAGGAGTTTTCATTTCACTTGCCTTTGAAAGTGCAGAGCCACTGGATGAATTATTGACAAGGAAATGCAACAAACATTCACCCAGAAACAAACACAAGCATGTGCACACACACAATGGACTTTTGTATAGTTTTTGCCTACCAAACTCACTGACAAAGTATTGATCAGCCATGGGCTATAAAAGAACTTCCCACGGTGCCACACAGGTACTTTGGGTAAGTATATATAATTAACATATATTTTATAATAAAAAAAAATCTTGTCTTTGAGCTTTAAAACTGAAATTATTACTGAAATTTACTTCATTAAAGAATAAAAAAAAAAACCCCCAAAAAACAAACAGTCTGACCATGGCAAAGTTTTAAAATGGGAAGTTTGAATCATTGACAATATTTTGTCTTTTAGTGTCTATCTTAATTTTGTAAACTAAATGCAATTCGAAACACAATGTCATTCTCATTTATGCTTTTATAGAAGCCATATAGGAAATACCAGTTCATATACTCTACTGGTACTTTGTTTTTGATCCATGCTAATTATTAAAATAAGACAATTGTGGTTGGTGCCCTACTATCAGGAGTTCAAAACTAGACAGCATATTGTACTTAGCACATCTTGTTTAGTTTGTGTTAAGTGCTGTGTTCTTTAATGGAGTAAGACATTCACTGTACAACACATGGTATAATGTTTAATCCAACTCCGCTATAAAAAATGGTATATTTTAAAAAATACAGTTGAGTGGGAATTTATAGAGTAGTCAGCTATGAAAATAGTGAGTAATAATATAAGAAAAAAAAATCAAAACAAATATTTACATTCAGCCAGCAATTCACAGAAAGGGAAGCCAAAACCATCTTTAGCATACCTACAGAAGGAAAATAATGTGTGAGCCACTAGAACATTTGCTTGAAGGGAGAGGGGAAGAAGAGAGAGTATGTTAGTAGTCAGATATTATTAACTTATATCAACCAATTAGTTAGTCTGTCAAGTATACAGATATTATGCAAAAAACAAAAAAAAACAAACAATACATAAAAAAAACAGTGTGCGCGCGTGTGCATTTACATATATTTACTTCACTTAAACCCTCACTCTTCAAGCTATGTCTCTCTCTACACACAGACATATACTCCAACTTAAGGAGATGAGTGAAAGTGTGTCCCATTCTTAAGATAACCTCTCTAACACTGCCAATTATTCATCTATTGCTCTCACTTCCAACATATCCGAGGTGGAAGAAACAGTTGTAAAAAGCATGACCTTCTTTATCACCTTTGAGTTTCTCTCCCTCTCAAGTGACAACAAGTATGGTCCTTACAGAGCCAGATCTAATAGAGATCTGCTTTTCTGCATCACACTTTTGTCTCTGGGAATGTTGTACTTGATTAAACATAGTCTTTGACAATGTCTTGCATGAGAAACTCCGAAGCTGCTCACTTTTGAGTATCTTAAAACTCTTGAAGTGTAAGTTTCTGATCAAACTGACCATATTCTGCACTGGCAGAATTTTCTCTCTTATATTTTATAAATTCCGAGATGCCTTACAATTTGTTTATATCTTCTACATTCTTTTTTTACTGCGAGCTGGCAGAAACGTTAGCACGCCAGGCAAAATGCTTAGCGGTATTTTGTTTGTCTTTATGTTCTGAGTTCAAATTCCACCGAGGTCGATTTTGCTTTTCATCCTTTCGGGGTCAATAAATTAAGTACCAGTTGCGTACTGGAGTTGATCTAATCAACTGGCCCCATTCCCCCAAAATTCCAGGCCTTGTGCCCAGAGTAGATAAAATTCTTCTTTTACTACATTAACAATAATTATTCTTGCTGTTACTTATATAAACTACAGAAAGGATGCTACCTTCCATACCTAAACATTCTCACACAACCTCAGTATCTCCTTCCATACATGTAACACTTCTACAAACAAACTTTGAAAATACCTTAGAACAGAAAACCTTTTATTTGTTTCAGTCATTAGACTGTGGCCATGCTGGGGCACCACCTTAAACTTTTAGTCAAATGAATCAACTCCAGTACTTATTCTATCAGTCTCTTTTGCCAAATCACTAAATTACAAGGATGTAAACACACCAACACCAGTTGTCAAGTGGTGGTGGGGGACAATCACAAACACACACACATATATGGATTTCTACATGATGGGCTCCTTGCAGTTTCCTTCTATCACATCCACTGACAAGGCTTTGGTCGACCTGAGACTATAGTAGAAGACACTTGCCCAAGGTGCAACACAGTGGGTCTGAACTCAGAACTATGTGGTTGGGAAAGCAACACCTGCACATCTACAAAATTGCCAAAGACTATGCTTTCAAAAGATGTTTCAGCACCAAATAGGCTGATTCATCATATTTACAGGCTGCTTTATTTTACATCAATGGTTTTCTCACTCACATCCAACCACACAAACCTTTACTCAGATGACATCAGTTTACACACCTTCCTTGCTATCAGCAGTTCAGTTTTAAAAAGTTGTCATTCCTTTACAAAGGACTGCTATATACGACACCACATATGCAATCAGCAAAATATTTTATTGTACAAAGAGCAGTAGGCCATCTTCATTCCTTCATTTTCACCTCCATTTTTTTTACCACGCCAGTATAGGTTGGACAATATATATTGTTTTACAGCTGGGTACCCTGTCTATTATTAACCCTTATCTATTACAGACAGAATGTAAACACACACACACACACACACATATATATATATATATATATATATATATATATATATATATATATATATAGAGAGAGAGAGAGAGAGAGAAATAATGGGCTTTCAAACAGCTTCTGATTACCAATTCCACTTGTACAGCACTAGTTAGGCTGAGGTTATAGCAGCAGACACATTTGCCCAAGGTGCTATGCAGTATGATAGAACCAGAGATGACATGGTAACAAAGCAAACTCCATATCCACAGAGTTATGACTGCAACTATATGTGAATGTGTACATATAATAAGAAATAACAATAGGTAGCTGAAAACATCACTACACTTGTTTGGTTATTTATTCAACAATGTATAATAATTATACAACATTACATAACATCATGCTATTTGCATAACTGCACCAGTTCACCAGTTGATATGTCAGTGAAATCAAAGCAAAATATTTATGTGCTAAGATTCAATGTGGGAATAATTTGTTAGAATTTTGGTGATGGTTTGCACAATTATTAACACTGATTTATGAAAATGAAATTTCCCACTGAATTTATAAAGACAGAAAAAATAAATCACTGCATTATTATTGCATAGGGAGTTATGTTGCTGTTGTGGTAACAATTCTATTTCAATTGTTACCTACAACATCATTGGTATAATGGGACCCAACATCTCACTTTGTTTCAAGTCAACATGTAAAAGGAAAACTGAAGTCTTACCGCAGAAGATGCACCATCATTAGAAAGGAAGCAAGAGACTGTAGGGCAGTAGAAGCAGTCAGGAGCTGAATAACTAGTTGCATTGGTCCACCTTTTGAGAGAGTCTGCCAGAGTCGGGGCCAGAATATACAGCCGATAACAAAATAACACAAAGTTAAAAGCTGGTAGAATCCAAGAAGACCTGGAAATAATCAACAATAGGAAAGTTCTGATGATATCTTAGACAATGTTTTTACTCTTTTAATATCTGTGTATCATCATAACAGTAATGTCCAATTTTCTGTGATCACACCAGTCTGTCAGAATTTGTCGAGGCAGATTTTCTATGGTCTGATGTTGTTCTTGTCTCCAACCCTCACCTGTTTCCTAGTGAGATCATTTTTACCCCACATGGTTGGACATGTTTTCATGGAAGATTGGAAACAAAGGATATCATTTTCATGACAGTGACACTTGTTTAAAACAATCACACCAAGTCAAGACAAGGAAACAGTAACACACACACAAACAAGAAGAATGGAGTAAGCAAGTTCTTTTATTACATCAATTTAGAGTTGCTTCATCTGCAAATAGCTTTTGAATTTGATGTGTCATTAACACTTCATGAATCAATAGCTGCATATAATTATTGCATAATACAGCATTATTCACGAGATCAAACTCAGATGAAACAATTGTAAATTGATGTAATAAAATGACTTGCTCATTCCATTTTTCTTGTTTGTAATTATTTTTAAAACAAGCAATCTCGGGATGTGACAGTGTGTTGATTGCAAATGAAAACCTCACTTGGTATGTTCATTAGATTAAGGGATTACTACATTGCTTGGAAACAGGTGAGGGTTGCTGTCGAGAAAGGAATCTAACATATGCAAGCATGAAAAAGTAGATGTTAAAATAAGGATGATGATGCTGCACACATGCACTTAAAGTAGAGTTTTGATGATGGGGATTCAGTTATTTGATCAACTGAATTACCTGTTCATTGCATTAATATGCAGGTGACTGAGTATTCCAGATATGTGCACCATCACCAAAATCTCCAGGTAGAATTAGTATCATATAGTGTATGATATAGCTGCTATTTTGAATTATATAAACCCATCTGAAAAAGTTTCCATCTAGTTTCTATCATGGTACCTCATGACAGCAAAGTGAAAGTCTTACTCATTCAGCCATGCTGCATCCACACACACAAAGACAAACATTTACACAGTTGCATAGTGTAATTAACACTGTTTACCTTCACTTATCCATGTTATATAAATGTAGGCCATGATTCCAAAATAAACTCCTTTACAGAACATGCATAATACAGTGGCCTCCCTTTGTGGTGCAAAAATGTATGTGTGCCAAGTATTTTGATAGAGAAAATGGCAGTAACCTTACCTGATTCCTCATCACTAAAATGAATGGTTGGGGCTGCAAGTGAGTCTGGGTTTAATAATTTAATGTCATACAGAATGTAATTTGGTTTTTCTAGAAGGGTAAATGGTTTTGTAGGATCACAAGTGTAAGCATCTGCATAGACAATGTGCCATATTCTGGGGTAATAGAAGTGTGCAATAGTGAGATTTCCAGTCTTGTTTGTAAGTTCATCTGCCAAGGGAAAGATTAAAAATAATCAAACAAAAGCAACAGAAATTTAAAAGCAAAATCTTTCAACAACACAAAACCAGATACTTTTATATTCAGATGTAATGTTATGTTTCTTTTTTAATATCAGTCAGGTTACAGTTGATTGTGAAAGTTCTACAGCAAAATTGTCCACTAACTGTTGAACAGATGACCCCAACCAGAAAAGGGGCCCCATGACTGATTGGTGGG